>NC_086452.1:345796994-346097411 GCF_028390025.1 Pseudophryne corroboree | reverse complement strand
CTGGTAAATCAGGAATCACTAACTTCAGATTATCATTTTGATTCCTCAACTGTTTACTCATGTTAATCAAGTATTTTACAGTTACTTCATTGTTACACTTCAAATCATCCTGAGGGTTAATCATAACATGCGGTTGTCGACCAAACAAGATTTCAAAGGGAGACAGATTAAGAGGGGACCTGGGAGTGGTTCTGATGCTGTACAGTACAATGGGTAAAGCTTCTGGCCATGTCAATCCTGTCTCTGCCATCACTTTACTCAGTTTATTTTTAATAGTGCTGTTCACTCTTTCCACTTTCGCACTCGCCTGTGGACGGTATGGAGTGTGCAGCTTGCTATCAATTCCCATCAATTTACACATTCCTTGAAAGACATCACCTGTAAAATGGGTACCCCTATCACTTTCGATAATTCTAGGGATACCATATCTACATACAAATTCCTGCACAATTTTCTTAGCAGTAAACATAGCGGTATTTGTGGCCGCCGGAAATGCTTCGACCCAATTTGAGAAAACATCTATACAAACAAGTACATATTTCAAATTTCGACAAGGGGGTAACTGAATGAAGTCAATCTGTATTACCAGGAAAGGGCCGCCGGCAGGTGGGATATGGGATGGTTCTGTAGGTATTGCCTTTCCAATATTCTTTCTCAAACAGGTAAGGCACGACATGGCTCTTTTACTCGCATGAGAGGAGAATCCTGGGGCGCACCAATATGCTCTTACCAACTTGCACATCCCTTCCTTGCCTAGATGAGTCAGCCCGTGAGCTGCCTCAGCCAAACATGGAAGGTATGTTCTGGGGGCCACCGGTTTACCATGTCCATCCGTCCAGAGTCCTGAGGACTCCTGGCCATATCCCTTTGCCTTCCAGACTGCCTTTTCCTGTGTGGAACACACATTTTGCATCTCACACAACTTCTGTGTGTTGATGGTATTAAATACCATCAGTTGTGTGGTGTCTGTCTGTCTGGGGGTAGCAGCTGCTAACTTAGCTGCTTCGTCTGCTCGGCTGTTACCAAGCGATACTGGGTCTTGGCTATATGTATGTGCTTTACATTTGATAACAGCCACTCTGTCGGGTTCCTGTATCGCTGTTAGAAGCCTTTTTATGTGAGCTGCATGCGCTACCGGTGTACCAGCTGCCGTCATGAAATTTCTGAGGCGCCATAGGGCTCCGAAATCATGGACTACCCCGAATGCGTATCTAGAATCGGTGTAGATATTGGCTGATTTGCCCTTAGCCAATTCACATGCTCTGGTTAGGGCGACCAGTTCAGCAACCTGGGCTGAGTGAGGTGGGCCTAGCGGTTCCGCTTCTATGGTGCCTTGGTCATCTACAACTGCGTATCCAGTACACAAGTCTCCCGAGTCTGACTGTCTATGACAACTACCGTCCGTGTAGAACGTAAGTTCTGCATCTTCCAGTGGGTTGTCACTGATGTCAGGCCTTGCGGTAAAATTTTGGGTCAAATATTCTATACAATCATGAGTGTCTTCCTTTGTATTAAATCCTCCTTCCCCAGTACTCTCATCCTCCACCCTTTGGGTCTGTCCAGACACACTTGGGAGATATGTTGCAGGATTTAATGCACTGCATCTCCTTATGGTGATGTTTACGGGGGCCATTAGTGCCAATTCCCATCTTGTAAACCGCGCTGATGAGACGTGCCTGGTTTGGGCAGAATTTAACAAGGCTGACACTGCATGCGGTGTATGAATTGTGAGGTTGTGACCTAGCACGACGTCTTCGCTTTTCGTTACTAGCAATGCTATCGCAGCAACGCTTCGCAAGCATGTGGGGAGGGATCGCGCTACCGTGTCTAGCTGAGCGCTGTAATATGCTACTGGCCTGCTGGCATCACCGTGCTTTTGGGTTAGTACGCCTGCCGCGCAACCAGCACTTTCTGTTCCGTATAGTTCAAAGGGTTTCCCATAGTCCGGCATACCTAATGCTGGTGCCTGCGTTAGGCACTGTTTAAGTCTCTCAAATGCTGCCTCAGACTCGTCTGTATGCGAAATCCGATCAGGTTTGTTTGAGGAGACCATTTCCTGCAAAGGTAACGCTAAAATGGAAAACCCTGGGATCCAATTACGGCAATACCCACACATTCCTAAAAATGTTCTGATTTGTTGCTGGGTTTGTGGCAGAGTCATGTCTCTAATTGCTTGAATTCTATCAGCGGTCAGGTGTCTCAGTCCTTGTGTTAAACAGTGTCCCAAATATTTTACCTTAGTTTGGCATAATTGCAACTTGTCTTTGGAAACCTTGTGTCCTGTGTCTGAAAGATGAAACAGGAGCTGTTTCGTATCCTTCAGGGATGCCTCCAATGAATCAGAACACAGTAGTAGATCATCCACGTACTGTATTAATACTGATCCACTCACTGGTTGGAAAGACTGTAAACAATCATGCAAAGCCTGAGAAAATATACTTGGGCTATCTATGAATCCTTGTGGTAATCGAGTCCATGTGTATTGGACTCCTCTGTATGTAAATGCGAACAAATATTGACTGCCAGGGTGCAGAGGTACCGAAAAGAAAGCGGAGCAGAGGTCAATAACAGTGAAAAATTTCGCAGTGGGAGGGATTTGCATTAGGATGACAGCTGGATTTGGCACTACGGGGAACTGACTCTCAACTATTTTGTTAATCCCCCTTAGATCCTGCACTAGCCGGTAACCCCTCCCCCCACTCTTTTTCACAGGGAAGATGGGACTATTAGCAGTGCTGGACGTTCTTACCAGAATGCCCTGTTGTAGCAAGCGCTCTATTACTGGGTAAACTCCTAACTCCACCTCTGGCTTCAGAGGGTACTGTGGGATTTTTGGAGCTATCCTACCATCTTTTACTTGTATAACTACCGGAGCTACGTTTGCCATTAATCCAGTGTCCTGTCCATCTTTAGTCCAAAGTGACTCTGGTATCTGAGATGTCATTTCTTCTACTTGGGAGGGAGTCCTATTTGTCATAGTGGTATGTGACATTAATTTTGACGGGGAGTCTAACATGTCTCGTACTTCCTGAGCGTGATTCTCAGGTATGTCCAAGAATACACCTTCAGGAGTACAATAAATGACGCACCCCATTTTACACAGTAAGTCTCTTCCCAGGAGATTGGTCGGTGCCGATGCAGCCAGCAAAAAGGAATGCTTGGTATGTAAAGGCCCTATTGTAATCTCTGCTGGTTTGCTAACAGGGTAATGCTGGACTACTCCTGTTACTCCCACGGCTGGAATTGTCCTACCAGTGGTCCTCATGCCCACTGTCGAATTTATCACTGATTTGGCCGCCCCTGTGTCTACAAGAAAGTTTAATGATTTACCAGCTACATTGATTGCAATTTCTGGTTCACTTCCAAGACTTGCAATCAATTTTACTGGCTGCAGATTACAGGTATGGCCACACCCCTATTGGGTATGGTGACCTCCCTGAATCCCGCTGGCAGCAACTACTTGTGAGGGAGTTAGCTGGGAACTACCAGAGGTTTGCCAATCTCTGTTTGGGGGGTATCTTTTTGTTTCCCCTGCATGTGGCTCATAACTCCGTTTCTGCGGACCTTGCTCCCAATGTCGTGTGTCGTGTCGTTGTCTAGGGGGTTGGTATGAGTTTCGTACATTCTTTACTCTACAATCTCGTGCCATGTGTCCCTGTTTATGACAAGAATAACAAGTAACCACACTTGACTTACCCACAGGGTTTGGTGATACAAACAAAGGCTGCCTTGTGGTCAGGGCCTGTATACTTACGGCCATTAACTTATCACTTTGTTGTTCCCTGTGTCTGGTGATGTTCCTATCGTGATCAATAGCAGCCTCTCTCAAAGTAGCCACAGACAGACCTTGCCAACATGGTTGTGTGGTCTGTACCCTAGTCTTTAATGATTCTTTTAAACCATCCATCAGTACCGATACTGCTACTTCTCGATGGTTTATGTTTGTTTTAATGTCCTCTATGCCTGTGTATTTTGCCATTTCTGATAATGCTCTGTGAAAATACTCTGCAGCTGTCTCTGACTCCTTCTGTTTAATGGAGAATATCTTGTTCCATCTGACTACCGCTGGGAAATACTCTTTTAACTGTAAGTTTATTCTTTTTACATTGTCTTTGTTGTACACATCTGTAAGAGGTACATCCTGATCTAATCCGCAATCAGCTAAAAATTGAGTTGCGTCAACATTGGAGGGTAAACATGCTCTCAGCAATATCTGCCAGTCTTTATTGTTGGGCTCTACAGTGTTACCTAAGTCTCTGATGTATTTTTGACTGGCAACTAAATCTTTTCTAGGGTCAGGGAATTCAGGCACGATGGTCCTTAATTCCATTCTGGAAAATGGGCTATACATGGCAATGTTCCTCACAGGGGTGACCCCTGTTGTGTCAGTTTTCCCATTTGGAACAGCTATTACCCTAACAGGATTAACTCTAACAACATCACTCTGTGTGGGTTCTACAGCCTGTGGTGAAATGGCTTCAGCATAGTGTATGGTGCCGTACTTACCTGTAGACACGACCTCACCTATCCCTCCGCTAGGGGCCTTTGTTACTAATCTCGTGGGTGGAGCTGTGCCTACTGTGGTCTCTGCTATGGTGGCTGCTAGAGAGAGCGCTGAAATTGTTGCCGATTCGTCTTCTTGATCATACTCCTGAGGAAAGTTCAAAACAGGGTACAACTTGCACGGGTTAATACTTGCGTTGGTTAATTGGTTAACATTATCTTTAACATTTATACAGTTGCTAAGTGTTTGTGTGTTACACCTTAGTGCGTCATTCTCCGCAACCAATTTCTCTCCTGATATGTATGGTGGCGGTGGGGCCGTGGCTATCAGTTTTCTGATTGAGCCAGATCCCGCCGCCTGAGCCAATCCTCTCTGTATGTCACCTTCCTGCTGCCACAGCTGCAAATAATCGTAATGTTTGTGTCAGATTGTGTTTTGGCTGTGTCCCCGGAGGGGGCGCTAGTGGGTCAGTGGAGGTAGCTGGGAGAAAACGAGGAGGCTGGATAACGTTCCTGCGCATGAGCGCAATGATATTTATTAACAGATGATATAAACAGAATGGCAGCAGAAATAATAATAACAAATGGAAATGTCAATCACACAGCGTAATAGCTGAAAGTCTATGGCAACAGGATGACAGATGACTGGAGAAATAATAACCGGTAATATGATAAACAGAAGAACAGGTGCTTGTAAAGATGATTCTGGTTTGGAAACCAGTGCAGGTTTAAAACAGGAAACTTTGGCAGTAAGGTGTTGAATGGCAAACCTGGTAGCAGAGGCAGGAGTCTGACTATCCACAGTGCAGGTGGTGAAGCACTGACAGCAGCAAGCTGTATCACAGGTGGAAGAATGGAACACACCTGGAGTCAGTCTCAACTGCAAGGCTGAAGCACACAAGGTGGTGATGAGTGTGAAGCCTGTTTGAAGTTGCAGGTATAGCTGGGCCTTGAAGTTCCACGGAGCTGTGCAGAGTAACCAGGAGTACAAGTCTTTAAGTAGAGAGCCAGGAACACGGAAGGAATAGGTACAGATCCTTTCACATGGGTCGCAGGAGTGACACAAAGTCCAGGATGCCTGCAGACTGATCCTGCAGTCTCTTATGTACCCCTTGGTGCACAGGCATTGGATGAGTGAGGGAAAGTGGGTGCGGCCAAGCACCGGATTGGCCGCTGTATGCTGGTTGTTGTGAACTGTCATGGCGGCGCCCATGCCGCGGCCTAGCGGGAACGCGGCGTGCTACACGCCTGCTGTCTCAGGAGCGCTCCCAGGCCCGTGATGGCGTCCAGAGGCAGGGACACGGACGACAGGTGACCGCAGGGAGCCAGGTCGGAGTCCGCAACGGCGGACGGATGTCAGCTTGGTGAGTCGATTCCTGACAGTACCCCCCCCTTTAAGGGTGGACACCGAACACCCACGTGGCTTGGATGGATGAGTGCTGTGGAAGACACGGACCAACCTTGGAGCATGGACATCCGATGAATTTACCCAACTTCTTTCCTCTGGGCCATAACCGGACCAATCGACCAGGTACTGGAGACGTCCATACCGGCAACGAGAGTCCAGAATTTTGCCAATCTCGAATTCCACGCCCCGCTGAGTTCGAATTTTGGGGCCAACTGGAAGAGCACTCTGAAAACGGTTCAGGACTAGAGGTCTGAGGAGAGAAACATGAAAAGCGTTAGGTATTCGAAGAGAAGGTGGTAACTTCAGTTTATAGGCCACAGGGTTGATGACTCTTTCGACAGGGAAAGGACCAATGAAACGGGGTGCAAACTTCATGGACGGAACCCTAAGACGGAGGTTACGGGTTGACAGCCAAACCTTGTCCCCAGGTTTCAGGTTAGGAACCGCACGTCTCTTGCGGTCGGCAAAGTACTTGTACCGGCTGGAGGCCTTTTTGAGAGACACGTGAATCTTTCTCCAAATTAATGAGAACTGAGTCAGAGCAGTAGTGGCAGCAGGAACATCCATATGAGGGAGTTCTTGGAAGTCTGGAACACGGGGATGTTGCCCATATACTGCGAAGAATGGTGTTGTTTCAGTAGCAGTATGATAGCGGAAGTTGTGGGCAAACTCGGCCCATGGGAGCAGATCGAACCAGTCATCCTGGGAAGATGAAACATACAATCTTAAAAACGTCTCAAGTTCTTGATTAACCCTCTCTGTCTGCCCATTCGTCTGAGGATGGTACGATGATGAAAACTTCAGCTTGACTTGCATGGCAGAACAGAGGGCCCTCCAAAACCTCGCTACAAACTGTACCCCCCGGTCGGATATTATTTCCGAGGGTAGACCATGTAAGCGGAAAATCTCCCGTAGGAAGATTTGGGCAAGTTTCGGGGCAGAAGGGAGACCCTGGAGAGGAACAAAATGAGCCATCTTGGTGAATCTGTCCACTACAACCCAGATGGTATTGTATCCCTGAGAAGGAGGAAGGTCGGTGATAAAATCCATGGACAGGTGTGACCAGGGACGACTAGGAACAGACAATGGTTGTAACTGACCTGCTGGAGACTGACGAGGAGTCTTATGCTGCACACACTTAGGACAGGATGCCACGAAATCCTTGATGTCAGCCTTCATCTTAGGCCACCAGTACGTCTCAGAGAGAAACTTGAAGGTCTTCAGGACACCAGGATGACCGGTGAACTTGGATTGATGAGCCCAAGATAGCAACTTGGGACGGAGTTCTGGGGAAACAAAAGTCTTACCAGGAGGAGGAGCTGGGGAGACTTGAGATGCAGCGAACACCACTGGACTCAGGATAGAATGAGGCACTGAGTCAGGCGTTTCCTCTTCGGATTCCATAGATCGGGATAAAGCGTCAGCTTTAACATTCTGCGAACCTGGGCGGAAATGAAGCTTAAAATTAAAACGTGAGAAAAACATAGCCCACCTGGACTGGCGAGGATTAAGGCACTGAGCTGCCTTTAAGTATAGCAGGTTTTTATGATCCGTGTAGATGTTGAACGGATGTTTGGCCCCTTCTAGGAGGTATCTCCATTCCTCGAGAGCCAGCTTGATCGCCAGTAGTTCTTGGTCTCCAACGGAGTAGTTAGCTTCTGCAGGAAGGAATTTGCGAGAATAAAATCCACAAGGGTGGACTTTCCCATCGGTTCCCTTCTGGGAGAGAACAGCTCCAACCCCAACTGTAGAGGCGTCCACCTCCAACTCGAACGGTCTGTTTACATCTGGCTGAGACAGAACTGGAGCAGACATAAAGGCCAGTTTGATCTTCTGGAAGGCTGCTAAGGCTTCTTCTGACCAGTTGGAATGGTTTGCCCCTTTCCGAGTCAGGTTGGTAATAGGAGCGATGAGAGTGGAGAATCCCCGAATAAATTTCCTATAGTAGTTGGCAAAACCCAGGAACCGCTGGATAGACTTGAGAGAATTTGGAATGGACCAATTGGCAATAGCTTCCAATTTTGTCGGGTCCATCTGAAGATCCGATCCGGAAATTATATAACCCAGGAAGGGTATAGAGGGAACTTCAAAGGTGCATTTAGAAAGTTTACTGTAGAGCCGGTTCTCACGAAGACGTCGGAGGACTTCACGGACTTGTAGACGATGAGATGGCAGGTCTTGAGAGAAGATGAGGATATCATCCAAATAAACAACGAGGTACTTATACAGGACATCACGAAAGATTTCGTTCACAAAGTGTTGGAACACTGCTGGAGCATTACTCAACCCAAATGGCATTACCAGGTATTCGTAATGGCCATCTCGAGTGTTAAAAGCTGTCTTCCACTCGTCACCACTCCGGATTCTGATGAGATTGTAGGCACCGCGGAGATCTAACTTGGTGAAGATGCGGGCTCCTTTAACTCTGTCAAATAATTCGGTAATGAGTGGTAATGGATAACTATTTTTAATGGTAATGTCATTGAGACCCCGGTAGTCAATGCATGGACGCAGTCCTCCATCCTTCTTTTTAACAAAGAAGAAACCTGCACCAGCGGGTGATGATGAAGGGCGGATGAATCCCTTTTGTAGATTCTCCCTGATATATTCACTCATCGCCTCGGTTTCAGGAACAGACAACGGGTAGGTGCGCCCCCTAGGTGGCTTCTTGCCAGGAAGGAGATCGATGGGACAATCCCACTCCCTATGGGGCGGTAGGACGTCAGCGGCCTTCTCACTGAAGACATCTGAGAAATCTTGATAAACTGCTGGGAGACTTGACTGTGTCTTAACTTCGGTAGACTTTATGGGGCACACTTGGGCTAAACAGGACTGATGGCAATGTGAACCCCATGAGGTAAGCTGCAACGTTGACCAGTCAAACTGTGGATTATGTAGCTGGAGCCAGGGCATGCCCAAGACGATCTCCTGGGTGGCTTGAGGGATGACTAAGAACTTAATCAGTTCAGAGTGTAGGAATCCAACTCCCAGAACCACTGGGGCAGTTTGATGAGAAATATTCCCCTTGGAGATTCGACTACCATCCACAGCGGTAATATAAACTGGACAGGAAAGTTCACATATAGGTAAGCAAAATTTATTTACCGCAGCTTGGGTGATGAAGTTACCTGCAGCTCCACAGTCCACTAATGCTGATGCGGACTGGAGCCCAACTGAAGTCTCTAACGTCACAGGCAGGATAAGGTCTTGTTTAGAAGGAGCTTGACTAAAAGATCCCAACTTGACTCCTCCTTTACAAGTCAGGATCTGGCGTTTCCCGAACGCACTGTGCAGGAGTTAATCTGATGGCCCGCAGCCGCACAGTACAGACAGAGTCTCTCACGCATTCTTCTTGCCCGCTCTTCAGGAGTTAGGCGGGACCTATTTACCTGCATAGGCTCGTCAGAAGAAGGAGACTGGAACTGTACTGAAGGTATCATCCTTGATCTGCGTGGCTCACTCCGAGCGCGTTCATTATTGCGTTCGCGGATGCGAGAGTCCAACTTAATGCACAAGGAAATCAATTCAGACAATTGTACAGGAAGGTCGCGGGTCGCCAGTTCATCTTTGATCCGGTCAGAAAGTCCATGCCAGAAAGCTGCTACCAGGGCCTGATTATTCCACTGAATCTCTGCGGCCAACGTCTGGAACTGAATGACATATTGTCCCATGCTACGGGTACCTTGACGAAGTTGAATCAAGTCAGCGGAAGCTGATGTTGCACGACCCGGCTCGTCAAAGATCCGTCTGAAGGTTGACACGAAGTCTGTGTAGTTGTTAATCAGAGGGTCAGCACGTTCCCACAGAGGAGACACCCAGCTCAGAGCAGATCCAGAAAGTAAGGAGATGATGTAGGCAACCTTGGATCTTGGCGTGGGGAAATTATGTGGCAACAACTCAAACTGGATTTCACATTGGTTGAGAAACCCGCGACATAACTTTGGACTGCCATCATACTTGCTTGGCACGGGCAGGTGCAGACGTGACACTGGAGCTGATGCAGCCGGCATAGAGGAACTCACAGCACTGGCAGGTGCTGGAGTAACAGGAACAGTAGGAGTGAGTACACTAGGCAGGGATTGCTGTAGTGTATCTATCCGGGAGGACATCCCTTGCAGGAATTGAAACATCTGCTGCTGCGCAGCCTCTTGACCATCCAGACGGGAGACCAGATTTTGCAAGGCCTCTGACCCCACACTCCGTCCACCATCCGAGTCCATCGATCCTGGACTTACTGTCAGATTGTGTTTTGGCTGTGTCCCCGGAGGGGGCGCTAGTGGGTCAGTGGAGGTAGCTGGGAGAAAACGAGGAGGCTGGATAACGTTCCTGCGCATGAGCGCAATGATATTTATTAACAGATGATATAAACAGAATGGCAGCAGAAATAATAATAACAAATGGAAATGTCAATCACACAGCGTAATAGCTGAAAGTCTATGGCAACAGGATGACAGATGACTGGAGAAATAATAACCGGTAATATGATAAACAGAAGAACAGGTGCTTGTAAAGATGATTCTGGTTTGGAAACCAGTGCAGGTTTAAAACAGGAAACTTTGGCAGTAAGGTGTTGAATGGCAAACCTGGTAGCAGAGGCAGGAGTCTGACTATCCACAGTGCAGGTGGTGAAGCACTGACAGCAGCAAGCTGTATCACAGGTGGAAGAATGGAACACACCTGGAGTCAGTCTCAACTGCAAGGCTGAAGCACACAAGGTGGTGATGAGTGTGAAGCCTGTTTGAAGTTGCAGGTATAGCTGGGCCTTGAAGTTCCACGGAGCTGTGCAGAGTAACCAGGAGTACAAGTCTTTCAGTAGAGAGCCAGGAACACGGAAGGAATAGGTACAGATCCTTTCACATGGGTCGCAGGAGTGACACAAAGTCCAGGATGCCTGCAGACTGATCCTGCAGTCTCTTATGTACCCCTTGGTGCACAGGCATTGGATGAGTGAGGGAAAGTGGGTGCGGCCAAGCACCGGATTGGCCGCTGTATGCTGGTTGTTGTGAACTGTCATGGCGGCGCCCATGCCGCGGCCTAGCGGGAACGCGGCGTGCTACACGCCTGCTGTCTCAGGAGCGCTCCCAGGCCCGTGATGGCGTCCAGAGGCAGGGACACGGACGACAGGTGACCGCAGGGAGCCAGGTCGGAGTCCGCAACGGCGGACGGATGTCAGCTTGGTGAGTCGATTCCTGACAGTACCCCCCCCTTTAAGGGTGGACACCGAACACCCACGTGGCTTGGATGGATGAGTGCTGTGGAAGACACGGACCAACCTTGGAGCATGGACATCCGATGAATTTACCCAACTTCTTTCCTCTGGGCCATAACCGGACCAATCGACCAGGTACTGGAGACGTCCATACCGGCAACGAGAGTCCAGAATTTTGCCAATCTCGAATTCCACGCCCCGCTGAGTTCGAATTTTGGGGCCAACTGGAAGAGCACTCTGAAAACGGTTCAGGACTAGAGGTCTGAGGAGAGAAACATGAAAAGCGTTAGGTATTCGAAGAGAAGGTGGTAACTTCAGTTTATAGGCCACAGGGTTGATGACTCTTTCGACAGGGAAAGGACCAATGAAACGGGGTGCAAACTTCATGGACGGAACCCTAAGACGGAGGTTACGGGTTGACAGCCAAACCTTGTCCCCAGGTTTCAGGTTAGGAACCGCACGTCTCTTGCGGTCGGCAAAGTACTTGTACCGGCTGGAGGCCTTTTTGAGAGACACGTGAATCTTTCTCCAAATTAATGAGAACTGAGTCAGAGCAGTAGTGGCAGCAGGAACATCCATATGAGGGAGTTCTTGGAAGTCTGGAACACGGGGATGTTGCCCATATACTGCGAAGAATGGTGTTGTTTCAGTAGCAGTATGATAGCGGAAGTTGTGGGCAAACTCGGCCCATGGGAGCAGATCGAACCAGTCATCCTGGGAAGATGAAACATACAATCTTAAAAACGTCTCAAGTTCTTGATTAACCCTCTCTGTCTGCCCATTCGTCTGAGGATGGTACGATGATGAAAACTTCAGCTTGACTTGCATGGCAGAACAGAGGGCCCTCCAAAACCTCGCTACAAACTGTACCCCCCGGTCGGATATTATTTCCGAGGGTAGACCATGTAAGCGGAAAATCTCCCGTAGGAAGATTTGGGCAAGTTTCGGGGCAGAAGGGAGACCCTGGAGAGGAACAAAATGAGCCATCTTGGTGAATCTGTCCACTACAACCCAGATGGTATTGTATCCCTGAGAAGGAGGAAGGTCGGTGATAAAATCCATGGACAGGTGTGACCAGGGACGACTAGGAACAGACAATGGTTGTAACTGACCTGCTGGAGACTGACGAGGAGTCTTATGCTGCACACACTTAGGACAGGATGCCACGAAATCCTTGATGTCAGCCTTCATCTTAGGCCACCAGTACGTCTCAGAGAGAAACTTGAAGGTCTTCAGGACACCAGGATGACCGGTGAACTTGGATTGATGAGCCCAAGATAGCAACTTGGGACGGAGTTCTGGGGAAACAAAAGTCTTACCAGGAGGAGGAGCTGGGGAGACTTGAGATGCAGCGAACACCACTGGACTCAGGATAGAATGAGGCACTGAGTCAGGCGTTTCCTCTTCGGATTCCATAGATCGGGATAAAGCGTCAGCTTTAACATTCTGCGAACCTGGGCGGAAATGAAGCTTAAAATTAAAACGTGAGAAAAACATAGCCCACCTGGACTGGCGAGGATTAAGGCACTGAGCTGCCTTTAAGTATAGCAGGTTTTTATGATCCGTGTAGATGTTGAACGGATGTTTGGCCCCTTCTAGGAGGTATCTCCATTCCTCGAGAGCCAGCTTGATCGCCAGTAGTTCTTGGTCTCCAACGGAGTAGTTAGCTTCTGCAGGAAGGAATTTGCGAGAATAAAATCCACAAGGGTGGACTTTCCCATCGGTTCCCTTCTGGGAGAGAACAGCTCCAACCCCAACTGTAGAGGCGTCCACCTCCAACTCGAACGGTCTGTTTACATCTGGCTGAGACAGAACTGGAGCAGACATAAAGGCCAGTTTGATCTTCTGGAAGGCTGCTAAGGCTTCTTCTGACCAGTTGGAATGGTTTGCCCCTTTCCGAGTCAGGTTGGTAATAGGAGCGATGAGAGTGGAGAATCCCCGAATAAATTTCCTATAGTAGTTGGCAAAACCCAGGAACCGCTGGATAGACTTGAGAGAATTTGGAATGGACCAATTGGCAATAGCTTCCAATTTTGTCGGGTCCATCTGAAGATCCGATCCGGAAATTATATAACCCAGGAAGGGTATAGAGGGAACTTCAAAGGTGCATTTAGAAAGTTTACCGTAGAGCCGGTTCTCACGAAGACGTCGGAGGACTTCACGGACTTGTAGACGATGAGATGGCAGGTCTTGAGAGAAGATGAGGATATCATCCAAATAAACAACGAGGTACTTATACAGGACATCACGAAAGATTTCGTTCACAAAGTGTTGGAACACTGCTGGAGCATTACTCAACCCAAATGGCATTACCAGGTATTCGTAATGGCCATCTCGAGTGTTAAAAGCTGTCTTCCACTCGTCACCACTCCGGATTCTGATGAGATTGTAGGCACCGCGGAGATCTAACTTGGTGAAGATGCGGGCTCCTTTAACTCTGTCAAATAATTCGGTAATGAGTGGTAATGGATAACTATTTTTAATGGTAATGTCATTGAGACCCCGGTAGTCAATGCATGGACGCAGTCCTCCATCCTTCTTTTTAACAAAGAAGAAACCTGCACCAGCGGGTGATGATGAAGGGCGGATGAATCCCTTTTGTAGATTCTCCCTGATATATTCACTCATCGCCTCGGTTTCAGGAACAGACAACGGGTAGGTGCGCCCCCTAGGTGGCTTCTTGCCAGGAAGGAGATCGATGGGACAATCCCACTCCCTATGGGGCGGTAGGACGTCAGCGGCCTTCTCACTGAAGACATCTGAGAAATCTTGATAAACTGCTGGGAGACTTGACTGTGTCTTAACTTCGGTAGACTTTATGGGGCACACTTGGGCTAAACAGGACTGATGGCAATGTGAACCCCATGAGGTAAGCTGCAACGTTGACCAGTCAAACTGTGGATTATGTAGCTGGAGCCAGGGCATGCCCAAGACGATCTCCTGGGTGGCTTGAGGGATGACTAAGAACTTAATCAGTTCAGAGTGTAGGAATCCAACTCCCAGAACCACTGGGGCAGTTTGATGAGAAATATTCCCCTTGGAGATTCGACTACCATCCACAGCGGTAATATAAACTGGACAGGAAAGTTCACATATAGGTAAGCAAAATTTATTTACCGCAGCTTGGGTGATGAAGTTACCTGCAGCTCCACAGTCCACTAATGCTGATGCGGACTGGAGCCCAACTGAAGTCTCTAACGTCACAGGCAGGATAAGGTCTTGTTTAGAAGGAGCTTGACTAAAAGATCCCAACTTGACTCCTCCTTTACAAGTCAGGATCTGGCGTTTCCCGAACGCACTGTGCAGGAGTTAATCTGATGGCCCGCAGCCGCACAGTACAGACAGAGTCTCTCACGCATTCTTCTTGCCCGCTCTTCAGGAGTTAGGCGGGACCTATTTACCTGCATAGGCTCGTCAGAAGAAGGAGACTGGAACTGTACTGAAGGTATCATCCTTGATCTGCGTGGCTCACTCCGAGCGCGTTCATTATTGCGTTCGCGGATGCGAGAGTCCAACTTAATGCACAAGGAAATCAATTCAGACAATTGTACAGGAAGGTCGCGGGTCGCCAGTTCATCTTTGATCCGGTCAGAAAGTCCATGCCAGAAAGCTGCTACCAGGGCCTGATTATTCCACTGAATCTCTGCGGCCAACGTCTGGAACTGAATGACATATTGTCCCATGCTACGGGTACCTTGACGAAGTTGAATCAAGTCAGCGGAAGCTGATGTTGCACGACCCGGCTCGTCAAAGATCCGTCTGAAGGTTGACACGAAGTCTGTGTAGTTGTTAATCAGAGGGTCAGCACGTTCCCACAGAGGAGACACCCAGCTCAGAGCAGATCCAGAAAGTAAGGAGATGATGTAGGCAACCTTGGATCTTGGCGTGGGGAAATTATGTGGCAACAACTCAAACTGGATTTCACATTGGTTGAGAAACCCGCGACATAACTTTGGACTGCCATCATACTTGCTTGGCACGGGCAGGTGCAGACGTGACACTGGAGCTGATGCAGCCGGCATAGAGGAACTCACAGCACTGGCAGGTGCTGGAGTAACAGGAACAGTAGGAGTGAGTACACTAGGCAGGGATTGCTGTAGTGTATCTATCCGGGAGGACATCCCTTGCAGGAATTGAAACATCTGCTGCTGCGCAGCCTCTTGACCATCCAGACGGGAGACCAGATTTTGCAAGGCCTCTGACCCCACACTCCGTCCACCATCCGAGTCCATCGATCCTGGACTTACTGTCAGATTGTGTTTTGGCTGTGTCCCCGGAGGGGGCGCTAGTGGGTCAGTGGAGGTAGCTGGGAGAAAACGAGGAGGCTGGATAACGTTCCTGCGCATGAGCGCAATGATATTTATTAACAGATGATATAAACAGAATGGCAGCAGAAATAATAATAACAAATGGAAATGTCAATCACACAGCGTAATAGCTGAAAGTCTATGGCAACAGGATGACAGATGACTGGAGAAATAATAACCGGTAATATGATAAACAGAAGAACAGGTGCTTGTAAAGATGATTCTGGTTTGGAAACCAGTGCAGGTTTAAAACAGGAAACTTTGGCAGTAAGGTGTTGAATGGCAAACCTGGTAGCAGAGGCAGGAGTCTGACTATCCACAGTGCAGGTGGTGAAGCACTGACAGCAGCAAGCTGTATCACAGGTGGAAGAATGGAACACACCTGGAGTCAGTCTCAACTGCAAGGCTGAAGCACACAAGGTGGTGATGAGTGTGAAGCCTGTTTGAAGTTGCAGGTATAGCTGGGCCTTGAAGTTCCACGGAGCTGTGCAGAGTAACCAGGAGTACAAGTCTTTCAGTAGAGAGCCAGGAACACGGAAGGAATAGGTACAGATCCTTTCACATGGGTCGCAGGAGTGACACAAAGTCCAGGATGCCTGCAGACTGATCCTGCAGTCTCTTATGTACCCCTTGGTGCACAGGCATTGGATGAGTGAGGGAAAGTGGGTGCGGCCAAGCACCGGATTGGCCGCTGTATGCTGGTTGTTGTGAACTGTCATGGCGGCGCCCATGCCGCGGCCTAGCGGGAACGCGGCGTGCTACACGCCTGCTGTCTCAGGAGCGCTCCCAGGCCCGTGATGGCGTCCAGAGGCAGGGACACGGACGACAGGTGACCGCAGGGAGCCAGGTCGGAGTCCGCAACGGCGGACGGATGTCAGCTTGGTGAGTCGATTCCTGACAGTTTGATTCGTCTCTTTGTTGATTTAATGAGACATATCCTTCTCCTTAAATTCGTTAACACTTCTGTGCTGAAGCTACCTACTCTTGGGAATTTCTCCCCGTCATGTACTGTCATTCTCTCCCATTCATCACATAAAGCTTCTGTGTGACTTCCGTATTTCTCACACATTACATACCTTGCCGACCCAATTGGTCGGTTCACTGAATCAACCCGAACCGAGGTTGATCGCCCCCTACCTGAACAAGTGGCCCCCATAGTTCGAAGGTGTTGCTTTATTTAACCAACCCTTACGCAAACCAAATGTCCAAAATAGGCTGACGGTGGCGGTTTACCGAGTACCCCACTCACTCGCCCACGCCGACCAATACGACCTGATCACACCGATATGGTGCTGGCGTACTCGACCTAGGGCCCCTGCGACCTGAATCTCTATTTACTGGAACCTGTGAGGGTGCTCCGAAGAACACTTACTCTTTCCAGTAACTATTGGTTGCTGGATAGTTCCTGAGTGAGCAGCGAACTTCCCTTAAAATAAAAAAAAATTACACAAATCACGTTAGAATGTACAAATAGCGTTTATGACCTTCGTACACAAATAGTACCGGTCAGGTTTACTAATGCACACAATTACGTGCAGTACAATCGTTTAGTACACAAGCAACTAATCTTATATACTGAGCGACCAGTGGAATCGAAAATTTCGGCTGCGAATTCCTTCAGCCAGAGCTTATATGGCCTATATGGGTGTTGCACCAACCCTTTCTTGGTGTTGTGCCTGTGGACTGTATAGCGGACTTCCTTGTCTGCTGTACCTGAACCTGTTGGTCTGCTATGACCTCCTGGTCTGTTATACTCTAATGCTCAAATTGTATATTTAACCAGGGATGCCTCCCTAGCCACCATGTACGTCACTTACACGCATGTACCTCACGAGTACTCGACTTTTCTTGTGGTTCAACCTTAAAAATTGTAAAAACAAACACTCACTCACCGCATATACACTTTTGTTTCTATTTCTATTTCTGCGCAGAAATTTCTCTTTAGACCAGATGTGTTACAAATTAGGAGAAGGATCTATTAATTTAAATTTGGAATTTAAAAAAAAATTTTTTTGCGCGATTTATCGCCTGGCGTTATTTACCGCGTGGCGCTACTTATCGCGTTGAGAGGAGAGAAAAAAAACTTGTGATTTGAGTTACGTGGGCGTACCCGTGCGCTCCGTTGCGTAATATACGCTGCGTGCGTCGGCCCTTGGATTGCGTACGCAAGTCTCAGTCTTTTGTTAGAGACACGTGTACGCAAAGCAAAGATCCACCGTAACACAATTTATACGTTTATCAACTATAGAACTGGCAAACAGGAGAGTGACATACGAAAATACACCAATGAAAAGGAAATGCAGATATATATGTGTGCGTGCGTGTGTACGCAAGACAGAAAAATAAACAGTTTTAAAAAGACACTATTGTTTTTGTTCTTACCTCCGGTTCCCGGATTCCTTCAGCACCCTTTACTAAGAGAAGCAGACGCTTATCCAAACAGCAATACGAGGAATATGATCTCCCGCCCTTTGCTGCTGGATAATGTCTGCTGAAATTACCTAGTGCAGATATGTGAAGGACAGGGCGAGCCGCCAATTGATAAAGCTAAATATTTATCGTATATAATACCCTTTATGAGGTCTAAGAACACTGTACGCTATTTATGTATGAAGTACCGTAAGGGTACGCTAGTTGCGTAACAATCGCTTTGCCGTGATCGAGACGCTCAAGCGTCACGTTCACTCACGGCCAAGAGATCACAGGCAGGCACGTTATTGGTTGTTAACTAAAGTAATGATTCGCTATAGCGTAGCGAACACTCGGGACCACGAGGAGATCACCAGCGGAGCTGACGCTCACTATATTAAACCTTTGTATCTAAACCATAAACAGTGTATTGTGCAGTAAAACCTTAGTGTAATATTAGAGAGTAAATGCAACACAGTATAACCTTATTACCTTAAAAGCTGTTTGAGCGTCACCGACGCTCTGAGATTACTTAATACTATAAGAAACACACAGATACCGTGCTTAGGGTCCAACGCCTAATATATATATATTTTGAATGATATACTTGCAAAAGAATTAATACAAATACAAATCATACACTACAATATAACATAGACTAACTAACCAGGTAACTACACAGTAAATACAATACTATTAAGTTTTTTAAGAGAAAAATGAGAGAAAGAGAAGAGAGAGAGAGATATGGCCCATAATAACAAGAGAGAAACAGTATGATTACGGAGAAAAACTTACGCACAAAGGAAACGATCGCATGCGCCTCTGGACATCCAGCTCCCGATTTTCAGCAATGATAACCGTTGAAGAGTAAGAGCTGGATGTGATCGGCCTTTCTATTTATGCCCCACACACAATGCAATTCAATGGTCCCTACAATCTCATTGTTCATTGGACACAGGAATTCGGCTTCGCATTATAACAAAAGGTCATAGGTTGATTCATACAGGTGGGCTGTGACTATTTCCAACAGCTCAGGTGGGAGGGAAACTGGGTTTCCCGCCGCATGGGTAATAAAGTGCAAATAAAGTAAATGTTCATAAACTTCTTATGTCCATAACTATTCGCACGAGCGATTGATCTACTTCAAACCAACACCGGAATATTTCTAATTAAATATTCTTCCGATGGATACTAAACACCACTGTATTACTCCTGTCTGACCCTTCGTATCAAACAAAGAGGGATTTCTCTGTTCATGAACATTCTATATTAACCAAACTTGCAGAATCTATCAAAGGGACCATGATCTACAAAATACATTATATAGTGAAAATATGTAATGATTGAGTCGCACGCTACGACCGCATAAACTCTACCGTAAATACGCATACCATGCGCCTGCGGGTGCCCGCGACTGTGAGTATGCGCACGTACGGGAGAGCGTACGCATGCGCAGCACGGACCTGTGTGAGGTGCAAATATGGTAGTGTGCATAGAGATATTTTTCTGACTTTGACAGAGGGAGGGAGGGTTAGGTTTAGGCAGCAGAGACAGAGGGGGGTGGTTAGGCTACGGGAGAGGGAGGGTTAGGTTTAGGCAGCAGGGACGGAGGTTAGGATTAGGCACCTCCACGGGAGGGTTAGGCACAAAGGGGGTAGTTTAGGGTTAGACTGCGGACAGGCAGGGTTAGGGAGTGGGGAGAGGGGAGAACACCCCTTACTCACCCCTGTCGGTCTTTTTTGTAGGCATCAGGCGGAGGGGTTAGGATTAGGCTGTGGGTGGGTGGAGGATAGGGTTAGGCTGTGGGTAGGGTGGGTTAGGGACCCCCGGGGGTGGTTAGGCTGCAGGGGAGGATAGGGTTAATTCAGGCACAGGTGGGGAGATTAGGTTTAGGTGTCAGGTGGAGGGTTAGATATAGGCTGTGTGTGAGAGGAGGTTAGGGTTAGGCAGCGGGTAGGGTTGGTTAGGGTTAGGCACCCCCGGGGGTGGTTAGGCTGCGGGGAAGGGAGGGTTAGGTTTAGGCATCAGGTGGGGGTTAGGTTTAGGCATCAGCCAGGGGGTTAGGATTAGGCTGCGGGTGGGGGAGGATAAGGTTAGGCTTTGGGTGGGGGGAAGTTAGGGTTAGGCTGTGTGTAGGGTGGGTTAGGCACCCCTGGGAGTGGTTAGGCTGCAGGGAAGGAAGGGTTAGGTTTAGGAAGCAGAGATGGAGGTTAGGATTAGGCACCTCCGTGGCAGGGTTAGGCACAAAGGGGGGTGGTTAGGGTTAGACAGCGGACAGGCAGGGTTAGGGGGGTGGGGAGAGGGGAGAACACCCCTTACTCATCCCTTACTCACCCCTGTCGGTCTTTTTTGTACTGGGATCCCGACACTCAGTATGACAACCACCGGGATTCCATGTGCTGGGATAGCATACTGACCCCTCTATTAGTACACCTCTTAATGCCCAGAGGGACGGGCGATCCTGAGGCCATGGTTCCCCAGAGGTTTCCCCCCAAGGGGGTTTTTCTCTCCTGAGTGCTGAAGGATGACTCTTTGTGAGTACAGAGGTGTAGCTTTTATACCATAATGAGTACCAATCTCATGCCCATCCCTGCAATGTACAAGAAGTAAAATAATTGCTAATGCGATCACTTTACTTCTGGGTTTAGACCCCAGCTGCGCTAGTTCACATGTGCAATCATCAGACTGCGTATGTGAGCGCAGACAGTAATGCAGAGGGATCCCAAGGATCCTTCTCCTGGGAATTATTGCATAATGTAGCCCACAGGCTACAAAATCCATTTAGAAATGGCATTAGCTGCCGGGCCAAGCTCAGAAATGCTTTGCATTCTGGAGCTTGGTGAGTTTCACGGTTTACCATCTGCCGTAGAAACTTTTGGTGTTCAAAATAGGAGGAACGCAATAGATATCTCAAATATCCACTGCAGTCCCCAATACATACATTCAGGGGCTGATTAATATTTGTGGGCAGCCCCCGAAAACCGACTGTTTTTGGAGATGTCTCGCAAATATTATTTATAAAATCTTCCACTTAATAAACTTTTTATATTTTAACATAAACTAAAAAATGTTTTATGTATTCATTGACTGAGTCTCCCGTCTTTAGTGAATGCTAATTTCACAGGGTCCGCAAATTAGTACTGATATGACTGTTACTCTACTGTCCTGCTGGTGCTACTGGCCTGCTGTATAGCAGCCAGACATATATTTTATATACAGCACTCTTGGGGAGATGTATCAAGCCTTCGAGAGAGATAAAGTGCAGATGTCCAAACCACCCAATCATCTTCTGTCACTTATGTAGCACAGTACATGAAATGATACCTGTAGTTAGAAGCTTCATTTGATTTGGGTAAATACTCAACTTTATCTCTCTCCACGGCTTGATACATCTCCCGGAAAATATAATGTCTTCCTTTCACTTAATTAACAAGTTAAATTCATTAATTGTCTGGGAAACAGGGTAAGAAATTCACAGTATAAGATAATGTTATAAAGGCTTGTCAATACCTCCTGGTACATTTACATTGATTTATCATTCACATTTCTTCCATGCCAGACAGGGCTGGTTTGGTAACGTAAAGTGGCCCTGGAAATATATGAAAAGTGGCCTCATGTAGGTTGGAGTAAGTCAGCTATAAGCGGGGCCCAACACAAATTGGGCTTAAGCAAACTGTTAGCATTACCCACGGTGGTAGTAAGCAAGGCTAATGCAGCATGGTAGGCGGTGGAGATCACTCCGGTGGGTGAGACATTGCACTGGTAGGCAGTACCTTCACCTGCAGGAGAATCATGTCACAGGAGGTGGAGATCACACTAATAGCTGAGGCATTGTACTGGTAGGCAGTCACAGCACTTGCAGGAGGATCATGTCACAGGAGGTGGAGATCACACCAGTAGCTGAGGCATTGCAGTGGTAGGCAGTCACATCACCTGCAGGAGAATCATGTCACAGGAGGTGGAGATCACACCAGTAGCTGAGGCATTGCAGTGGTAGGCAGTCACATCACCTGCAGGAGAATCATGTCACAGGAGGTGGAGATCACACCAGTAGCTGAGGCATTGCAGTGGTAGGCAGTCACAGCACCAGCAGGAGGATCATCTCACAGGAGGTGAAGATCACATCAGTAGGTGAGGCATTGCACTGGTAGGCAGTCACAGCACTAGCAGGAGGATCGTGTCACAGGAGGTGAAGATCACACCAGTAGGTGAGGCATTGCACTGGTAGGCAGTCACAGCACCAGCAGGAGGATTGTGTCAAAGGAGGTGGAGATCACACCAGTAGGTGAGGCATTACACTGGTAGGCAGTCACAGCAGGAGGATCGTATCACAGGAGGATGAGATCACACCAGTAGGTGAGACATTGCACTGGTAGGCAGTCACAGTACCTATGGTAGCTACACCCCTATATATAACACATGTAACTGTGACAGGGATGGTGGCCTCTCTCAGCTCTGGGCCCCATAGTAGTTGGCTGTATGGCAGCATTTGAAATAGTGGCACTATGCTGTGGCCACACCCCTTTTTTGTCCCATTGAAAGGTATGGGAGGGCGCAAATTTACAGTTTGCAGGGTGGCGCCGAACACCCTAGCACCATCCCTGGCACTGGCCCTGTATGTTGGATATATTCAGGGGTGCTGCTGCTGTTAAAATGACATTAGCTGGTCCTGTATGCTGTAAGAATACAGGGGTGCTGTGAAAATAAAGGGGCACTGTTCTGTGTGCTGTAACAATAAAGGGGTGCTATCCTGTGAAATGGAGAACAACAATTTGGAGGAAAAAATAGTGGAAGATCAGGAACCATTTCCAGTTCCTAGTACTAGTGCTGAAGCTGCTGCTGCCACAAATCATGACATTGACGATGCAATTCCATCAATGTTGTCTGCTAAGGCCGATGCCCAATGTCATAGAGGGCATGTATAATCCAAGAAGCAAAAATTAATAAATCAGAAAATAAAAAAGAAATTGTCTGATGAGAAATGTAAAATTGGCAATATGCCATTCACGACATGAAGTGGCAAGGAAAGGCTAAGGCCTTGGCCTATGTTCATGACTGGTGGCTCAGCTTCTCATGCTTAGCTTAGCCATCCAGCAACCTCGATGCACCTCTTTTTTTCTTTCCATCATGTGCTGTTTGGGGCCTATTTTTTTAAATCTGCTATCCTGTCTGACACTGCAGTGTCACTCCTAGATGGGCAAGGTGTTTGTGCCGCACACTTGTGTCGCTTAGCTTAGCCATACAGCTATCTCATTGCACCTCTTCTTCTTCTTTGCATGATGTGCTGTTTGGGGCCTAGTTTTTAAAAGTGCCATCCTGTCTGACACTTCAGTGCCACTCCTAGATGGGCCAGGTGTTTGTGCCGCACACTTGTGTCGCTTAGCAAAGTCATCCAGCTACCTCATTGCACCTCTTTTTCTTCTTTGCATGATGAGCTGTTTGGGGCCTAGTTTTTAAAAGTGCCATCCTGTCTGACACTGCAGTGCCACTCCTAGATGGGCAAGGTGTTTGTGCCGCACACTTGTGTCGCTTAGCAAAGTGAACAAGTCGAGTGGATGTCATTATCTATTCCCTGTGAATGTCACCTTGCGGGCCCGCCTTACAGTTTTATATACGCTGATATTGAATAATACATTTCTAGTGCACCACAAAAAAGACAACTCTTATTTCTTCTCCTCTTTATACGCTCATGGGTTACACAGGTTCTGTGGCTGATTAAACCAGGTGAAATGCAGACTTGAGGTCAGCCTGCCACAGAAACTGTATAATTTGTGAGTTTTCTGGTTTAATGGGCTAGTATGGCTATAGCTCTCTCTCTCTCTCTCTCTCTATATATATATATATATATATATATATATATATACAGCAACGTATCAGGTGGCACTCCGCTTAATCATGTATGTGATACAATAATGCCGGTACCCTCCACATGAAATAAAGAGATTCCTTTCCACATATATAAACCATCTGTTTGGCATTCTGATGAAAATGTAAACTCTTTTGCATTGAAATGTTGATAGCTACGCAAGGCTCCTGTCTCCTTTGTTGCCGTGAGTGCCGCAAAACACATGGTTTATATATATATTTATATATATATATGCACACACACACACACACACACACACACACACACACACACACACACACACACACACACACACACACACACACACACACACACACACACACACACACACTGGAAAATGTTTAATGCAGCCTCTTAGATAAAGAGCTTTATTTCCTTATAAAATATAAGCAGTGATTTAGTCTAGAAATTCCTGTCACTTATGTTTTCCCTTTACCTATATATTGAGGCACTCTGTACAACATTTCCTTATACTTCATTTTCTACACTAGTCTCGTTTTTTTAAAACTAGAAACTCATGTAATTAATGTAGAAAATGCATACAGTATGTAAGATACCTAGCTTGTGACATCACTAACCCGTGACATCACAATGCTTCTTCCTATAACATTCTATCTACAGCTGCTGTCGTTTCCATGCAGGAAGACAGGTAGGATGAGGTGAGTCCTACATAGTAGGGTATAATGGAGGGGATAAGGAAGACAGAGTGCAGTATAGTCCGCTGAAAGGCAAGACAGAACAGGGAATACAGGTACAAGGACACATAAATAGGAGAAGCGCAGGAAGGAAAGACATATTTAGGAATAAAAATGTAGCATTACAGGAATAAAGAGGGCAGTATGGAGGATAAGCACACATACAAGGGATGCAGATAACCTGGGTCTCTATGAGGCAGGATCGTGGCTTTGGGATGAAAAAGTTAATAAAATAGATAAATGGGATATTGATAACTTTAAAAGTATCTTGTTTGGTTTAAGGAAAATTGGGAAACTGGTTGACTCATGGACATTTTATTGTACTTAAACTAGTACTATGCTTAATGATAGTCTTTTGTGTTTTTTAGATCATCTGGCAAAGAGATTTGCAGAATGTCGGGTGACCGGCAAAGAGATCTGCAAAGTGTCAGTTGAAGACGACAGGAGGGGTCGCAGAGGTAGCAATGACTGGAGTATAACCTGCAGGAGGTAAGTTACCATACTCTCTCTGCACATGTTATATCTGCCCCACCTGCAGAGCACATGGGGGGTCATTCCGAGTTGTTTGCTCGCTAGCTGCTTTTAGCAGCATTGCACACGCTAGCCCGCCGCCCTCTGGGAGTGTATCGTAGCATAGCAGAATAGCGAACGAAAGATTAGCAGAATTGCGAATAAATAATTCTTTGCAGTTTCTGAGTAGTTCGAGACTTACTCCTGCACTGCGATCAGCTCAGCCCGTTTTGTTCCTGGTTTGACGTCACAAACACGCCCTGCGTTCGGCCAGCCACTACCCCGTTTCTCCAGACACTCCCACGTTTTATCCTGGCACGCCTGCGTTTTTCCGCACACTCCCAGAAAACGGTCAGTTTCCGCCCAGAAACACCCACTTCCTGTCAATCACACTCCGATCACTTCAACGATGAAAATTCTTCGTTCAGACGTGAGTAAATCTACTAAGTTTTGTGCTAAAATACTTAGCGCATGCGCGCTGCGTACCATGCGCATTTTTGCCTTAATCGCTCCGTTGCGAAAATCGGCAACGAGCGAACAACTCGGAATGACCCCCATGGTTTTGTCCATGAGAGAACAAATTTGCTGCTGCGATCAGGTCTGAAATAGGCCCAGTGTATGATACTAACATGATCCTAGCACTAGGGAAGATAAAACCTGGAGCAGATAACTTGGGTCTCTATGAGAAAGGATCTTGGATTTTGGATAAAAAGTCAATAAAAAAGATAAATTGCAAATGAATAAAAATGAAAGTATGTAACAAAGTGTAGTAGTATAATTATATACATAGTATGTCTGACCAGGAAATTCTGGTTATTTAGATCATCATTTAGCAAAGTTCTGGCAAAGAGATTTGCAGAGTGTCGGGTGACCGGCAAAGAGATCTGCAAAGTGTCAGTTGAAGACGACAGGAGGGGTCGCAGAGGAATTAGTGACTGGAGAATAGCATGCAGGAGGTAAGTTACCATACTTGTGTAATTGTGTGTGTGGAGGGGGGTATTGAGAGCACAGTACAAAACATAGGGTCTATGGTGGGGGAGAGCGGACAATACAAAACATGCAGAAGGGGGCAACTTTGTATAGCACATACAGATGGTGTGGGGGCACAATACAAAAACATAGAAATTGTGGCATACTCTATAGGACATATAGAGGAAGGACATACACTTTTGTGGGTTGCGAGATGTAGTACATACTGTAATACAGAAAACCAGGAAGGGTGGGGAGAGCATGCTACAGAACATACAGATCGGGCGAAGAACAATACAGATCGGGGGAGATAGTGAAATGGCTGACATTTACAGTATATCAATGAACTGGGGGCAGGTGTACAAAGCCTGGGAGAGTGATAAAGTGGAGAGAGATAAACTAACAACCAATCAGCTCCTAGTTGTCATTTTTCAAACACAGCCTGTAACATGGCAGTTAGGAGCTGATTGGCTGGTACTTTACCTCTGTCCACGTTATTACTCTGCAGGGCTTAATATACCTCCCCCATAGAATAACCAAATGATGAAATGTTACAGAATGGTATAAATGATGTGAATTGGAGCTGTAACAAGTGACTGTTTCCCTATCTTTACATATAATAAAGGTGACATAGTCCTTTTCCTGGAGTCCTTCTCCTTACCGCTCAGGGGGCCTGATTCAGATGCGGATGCAGAGCTGCTGTTGCGCAAAGTGGCTCAATGCTTTTTCACTGTGCATGCGTGTAAGCTGCACTGCGCACAAAAGGATATCAAGTTCACATTGAGGATCCCATCGCAAAGTGATTGACAGGAAATCAGCATTTGAGGTGGTAACGGGGGTGGCTAACTGTATACAGGCGTGTCAGGTCCGTTCAAACGCTGTTTCGTGTGCATGCATAAATTACCCATTGCGACCTGTGTTGCTGCTGGAGAGCCCCCTGTGTCTAGGAGAGTTGCTCAGCCTATTACTTCTCAGACTCATGATGCAATTGTGAACGGCAAGACTGCAGCAGCGATCCCCTCAACAACCACAACTGAATCAGGCCCACAATTACACCATTATATTTTACTATTTTATCACATTTAACAACTAAGGGGTCAGTTTGTCTTACAACAGCCGCACTTTCCAGTAGCCCCATAGGCTGAATCTGGCCACAAAGGGTGTGAGTTTGGATGCTGTTGAAACGTTGCAGCAATGGTAACTCGTACCTAATCGGATTGACCCCTAAATGTTAGCAATTTTTAGCTTTTATTATTTACTGGTCAAATTTCTTTTCTGAAGGTACCCACTAATTACTATAAGAGAGAACTTATCACCCCAATGTGTGTATTGTATAAAAACAATGGGCCCTTTGGGATAATTGTCCTTATTTTATGTATTTTCCATGTCCTCAGTAGTTAGAGTAACATATTTACATAGAGAGATTGTTCTCTCTACACAACCACACCACTGTTTGCAGTTTGTCTCTCTGCTTGTTCATCCGCTAACAATGATTTTTCATCTCTTCCTCTTCGTCTACACGCAGTTGGTGATCCCTGAATAGCTGCCCTGGGAGGAGAGCTGCGGACACATGCTCCAAATGTTGGGACATATGCATTTCCTATTAGGAGATGCAGTAAAGATGCCGGCTGTCTGGTTTACGGCAGTCAGAATACTGACACTGGGATCTCAACAATTCTCAGAATCCCGACGTTGGAACTCCGAATGGGCAAGGATACTCGACGCCCGTATCCCCACGATCATAGGTTTAGGGCTGGGCAAGGGGGGTTAGTTTAGGCATCAGGCACGGGGGGGGGGGGGGGGGGTTGGTCAGGCTGCAGGGGAGGGAGGGTTAGGTTTATGTGTCAGACAGAGGGGTTAGATTTAGGCGTTAGGTGGGGGTTTAGGCTGCAGGTGTGGGGAGGTTAGGGTTAGGCTGTGAATAGGGTGGGTTAGGCACCCACGGGGGAGGTTAGGCCGCATGGGAGGGAGGGTTAGGTTTAGGCATCAGGCAGGAGGGTTAGGTTTAGGCATTAGGTGGGGGGGGGTTAAGTTTAGGCTACAGGTGGTGGGAGCAAAGGTTTAGGCTGCAGGAAGGGTGGGATACGGTTAGGCACCCGTGGGGGTGGTTAGGCTGCGGGGGAGGGAGTGTTAGGTTTAGACATCAAGTGGGGGGTTAGGTTTAGGCATCTGGCGCTGGGTTAGGTTTAGACTGCGTGTGGGGTGGGTTAGCATTAGGCTGCGGGTAGGGTGGGTTATGGTTAGGCACCCCCAGAAGTGGTTAGGCTGCGAGGGAGGGAGGGTTAGGTTTAGGCAGCAGAGACAGTGGGGGGTGGTTAGGCTGTGGGAGAGGGAGGGTTAGGTTTAGGCAGCAGGGACAGAGGTTAGGATTAGGCACCTCCATGGGAGGGTTAGGCACAAAGGGGGTAGCTTAGGGTTAGACTGCGGACAGGCAGGGTTAGGGGGTGGGGAGACGGGAGAACACCCCTTACTCACCCCTGTCGGTCTTTTTTGTAGGCATCAGGTGGAGGGGTTAGGGTTAGGCTGCAGGTGGGGGAGGATAAGGTTAGGCTGTGGGTGGGGGGAAGTTAGGGTTAGGCTGTGTGTAGGGTGGGTTAGGCACCCCTGGGAGTGGTTAGGCTGCAGGGAAGGAAGGGTTAGGTTTAGGAAGCAGGGATGGAGGTTAGAATTAGGCACCTCCGTGGGAGGGTTAGGCACAAAGGGGGGAGGTTAGGGTTAAACAGTGGACAGGCAGGGTTAGGGGGGTGGGGAGAGGGGAGAACACCCCTTACTCACCCCTTACTCACCCCTGTCGGTCTTTTTTGTACTGGGATCCCGACACTCAGTATGACAACCACCGGGATCCCATGTGCTGGGATAGCATACTGACCCCTCTATTAGTACACCTCTTAATGCCCAGAGGGAAGGGCGATCCTGAGGCCATGGTTCCCCAGAGGTTTCCCCCCAAGGGGGTTTTTCTCTCCTGAGTGCTGAAGGATGACTCTTTGTGAGTACAGAGGTGTAGCTTTTATACCATAATGAGTACCAATCTCATGCCCGTCCCTGCAATGTATAAGAAGTAAAATAATTGCTAAGGCGATCACTTTACTTCTGGGTTTAGACCCTGGCTGCGCTAGTTCACATGTGCAATCATCAGACTGCGTATGTGAGCGCAGACAGTAATGCAGAGGGATCCCAGGGATCCTTCTGCTGGGAATTATTGCATAATGTAGCCCACAGGCTACAAAAGCCATTTAGAAATGGCATTAGCTGCCGGGCCAAGCTCAGAAATGCTTTGCATTCTGGAGCTTGGTGAGTTTCACGGGTTACCATCTGCTGTAGAAACTTTTGGTGTTCAAAATAGGAGGAACGCAATAGATATCTCAAATATCCACTGCAGTCCCCAATACATACATTCAGGGGCTGGTTAATATTACTGGTTAATATTACTGTCCTGCTGGTGCTCCTGGCCTGCTGTATAGCAGCCAGACATATATTTTATATACAGCACTCTTGGGGAGATGTATCAAGCCTTCGAGAGAGATAAAGTGCAGATGTCCAAACCACCCAATCATCTTCTGTCACTTATGTAGCACAGTACATGAAATGATACCTGTAGTTAGAAGCTTCATTTGATTTGGGCAAATACTCAACTGTATCTCTCTCCACGGCTTGATACATCTCTCGGAAAATATCATGTCTTCCTTTCACTTAATTAACAAGTTAAATTCATTAATTGTCTGGGAAGCAAGGTAAGAAATTCACAGTATAAGATAATGTTATAAAGGCTTGTCAATACCTCCTGGTACATTTACATTGATTTATCATTCACATTTCTTCCATGCCAGACAGGGGTGGATTGGGAACGTAAAGTTGCCCTGGAAATATATGAAAAGTGGCCTCATGTAGGTTGGTGTAAGTCAGCTATAAGCGGGGCCCAACACAAATTGGGCTTAAGCAAACTGTTAGCATTACCCACGGTGGTAGTAAGCAAGGCTAATGCAGCATGGTAGGCGGTGGAGATCACTCCGGTGGGTGAGGCATTGCACTGGTAGGCAGTACCTTCACCTGCAGGAGAATCATGTCACAGGAGGTGGAGATCACACTAATAGCTGAGGCATTGTACTGGTAGGCAGTCACAGCACCAGCAGGAGGATCATGTCACAGGAGGTGGATATCACACCAGTAGCTGAGGCATTGCACTGGTAGGCAGTCACAGCACCAGCAGGAGGATCGTGTCACAGGAGGTGAAGATCACACCAGTAGGTGAGGCATTGCACTGGTAGGCAGTTACAGCACCAGCAGGAGGATCGTGTCACAGGAGGTGAGGATCACACCAGTAGGTAAGGCATTGTACTGGTAGGCAGTCACAGCACCAACAGGAGGATTGTGTCAAAGGAGGTGGAGATCACACCAGCAGGTGAGGCATTACACTGGTAAGCAGTCACAGCAGGAGGATCGTGTCACAGGAGGTGGAGATCACACCAGTAGGTGAGGCATTGCACTGGTAGGCAGTCACAGTACCTATGGTTGCTACACCCCTATATATAATAGAGATGAGCGCCTGAAATTTTTCGGGTTTTGTGTTTTGGTTTTGGGTTCGGTTCCGCGGCCGTGTTTTGGGTTCGAACGCGTTTTGGCAAAACCTCACCGAATTTTTTTTGTCGGATTCGGGTGTGTTTTGGATTCGGGTGTTTTTTTCCAAAAACACTAAAAAACAGCTTAAATCATAGAATTTGGGGGTCATTTTGATCCCAAAGTATTATTAACCTCAAAAACCATAATTTACACTCATTTTCAGTCTATTCTGAATACCTCACACCTCACAATATTATTTTTAGTCCTAAAATTTGCACCGAGGTCGCTGTGTGAGTAAGATAAGCGACCCTAGTGGCCGACACAAACACCGGGCCCATCTAGGAGTGGCACTGCAGTGTCACGCAGGATGTCCCTTCCAAAAAACCCTCCCCAAACAGCACATGACGCAAAGAAAAAAAGAGGCGCAATGAGGTAGCTGTGTGAGTAAGATTAGCGACCCTAGTGGCCGACACAAACACCGGGCCCATCTAGGAGTGGCACTGCAGTGTCACGCAGGATGGCCCTTCCAAAAAACCCTCCCCAAACAGCACATGACGCAAAGAAAAAAAGAGGCGCAATGAGGTAGCTGTGTGAGTAAGATTAGCGACCCTAGTGGCCGACACAAACACCGGGCCCATCTAGGAGTGGCACTGCAGTGTCACGCAGGATGGCCCTTCCAAAAAACCCTCCCCAAACAGCACATGACGCAAAGAAAAAAAGAGGCGCAATGAGGTAGCTGTGTGAGTAAGATTAGCGACCCTAGTGGCCGACACAAACACCGGGCCCATCTAGGAGTGGCACTGCAGTGTCACGCAGGATGGCCCTTCCAAAAAACCCTCCCCAAACAGCACATGACGCAAAGAAAAAAAGAGGCGCAATGAGGTAGCTGACTGTGTGAGTAAGATTAGCGACCCTAGTGGCCGACACAAACACCGGGCCCATCTAGGAGTGGCACTGCAGTGTCACGCAGGATGTCCCTTCCAAAAAACCCTCCCCAAACAGCACATGACGCAAAGAAAAAAAGAGGCGCAATGAGGTAGCTGACTGTGTGAGTAAGATTAGCGACCCTAGTGGCCGACACAAACACCGGGCCCATCTAGGAGTGGCACTGCAGTGTCACGCAGGATGGCCCTTCCAAAAAACCCTCCCCAAACAGCACATGACGCAAAGAAAAAAAGAGGCGCAATGAGGTAGCTGTGTGAGTAAGATTAGCGACCCTAGTGGCCGACACAAACACCGGGCACATCTAGGAGTGGCACTGCAGTGTCACGCAGGATGTCCCTTCCAAAAAACCCTCCCCAAACAGCACATGACGCAAAGAAAAAAAGAGGCGCAATGAGGTAGCTGACTGTGTGAGTAAGATTAGCGACCCTAGTGGCCGACACAAACACCGGGCCCATCTAGGAGTGGCACTGCAGTGTCACGCAGGATGTCCCTTCCAAAAAACCCTCCCCAAACAGCACATGACGCAAAGAAAAAAAGAGGCGCAATGAGGTAGCTGACTGTGTGAGTAAGATTAGCGACCCTAGTGGCCGACACAAACACCGGGCCCATCTAGGAGTGGCACTGCAGTGTCACGCAGGATGTCCCTTCCAAAAAACCCTCCCCAAACAGCACATGACGCAAAGAAAAAAAGAGGCGCAATGAGGTAGCTGACTGTGTGAGTAAGATTAGCGACCCTAGTGGCCGACACAAACACCGGGCCCATCTAGGAGTGGCACTGCAGTGTCACGCAGGATGTCCCTTCCAAAAAACCCTCCCCAATCAGCACATGATGCAAAGAAAAAGAAAAGAAAAAAGAGGTGCAAGATGGAATTGTCCTTGGGCCCTCCCACCCACCCTTATGTTGTATAAACAAAACAGGACATGCACACTTTAACCAACCCATCATTTCAGTGACAGGGTCTGCCACACGACTGTGACTGATATGACGGGTTGGTTTGGACCCCCCCCAAAAAAGAAGCAATTAATCTCTCCTTGCACAAACTGGCTCTACAGAGGCAAGATGTCCACCTCATCTTCACCCTCCGATATATCACCGTGTACATCCCCCTCCTCACAGATTATCAATTCGTCCCCACTGGAATCCACCATCTCAGCTCCCTGTGTACTTTGTGGAGGCAATTGCTGCTGGTCAATGTCTCCGCGGAGGAATTGATTATAATTCATTTTAATGAACATCATCTTCTCCACATTTTCTGGATGTAACCTCGTACGCCGATTGCTGACAAGGTGAGCGGCGGCACTAAACACTCTTTCGGAGTACACACTTGTGGGAGGGCAACTTAGGTAGAATAAAGCCAGTTTGTGCAAGGGCCTCCAAATTGCCTCTTTTTCCTGCCAGTATAAGTACGGACTGTGTGACGTGCCTACTTGGATGCGGTCACTCATATAATCCTCCACCATTCTATCAATGTTGAGAGAATCATATGCAGTGACAGTAGACGACATGTCCGTAATCGTTGTCAGGTCCTTCAGTCCGGACCAGATGTCAGCATCAGCAGTCGCTCCAGACTGCCCTGCATCACCGCCAGCGGGTGGGCTCGGAATTCTGAGCCTTTTCCTCGCACCCCCAGTTGCGGGAGAATGTGAAGGAGGAGATGTTGACAGGTCGCGTTCCGCTTGACTTGACAATTTTGTCACCAGCAGGTCTTTCAACCCCAGCAGACCTGTGTCTGCCGGAAAGAGAGATCCAAGGTAGGCTTTAAATCTAGGATCGAGCACGGTGGCCAAAATGTAGTGCTATGATTTCAACAGATTGACCACCCGTGAATCCTTGTTAAGCGAATTAAGGGCTCCATCCACAAGTCCCACATGCCTAGCGGAATCGCTCCCTTTTAGCTCCTTCTTCAATGCCTCCAGCTTCTTCTGCAAAAGCCTGATGAGGGGAATGACCTGACTCAGGCTGGCAGTGTCTGAACTGACTTCACGTGTGGCAAGTTCAAAGGGCATCAGAACCTTGCACAACGTTGAAATCATTCTCCACTGCGCTTGAGACAGGTGCATTCCATCTCCTATATCGTGCTCAATTGTATAGGCTTGAATGGCCTTTTGCTGCTCCTCCAACCTCTGAAGCATATAGAGGGTTGAATTCCACCTCGTTACCACTTCTTGCTTCAGATGATGGCAGGGCAGGTTCAGTAGTTTTTGGTGGTGCTCCAGTCTTCTGTACGTGGTGCCTGTACGCCGAAAGTGTCCCGCAATTTTTCTGGCCACCGACAGCATCTCTTGCATGCCCCTGTCGTTTTTTAAAAAATTCTGCACCACCAAATTCAAGGTATGTGCAAAACATGGGACGTGCTGGAATTTGCCCATATTTAATGCACACACAATATTGCTGGCGTTGTCCGATGCCACAAATCCACAGGAGAGTCCAATTGGGGTAAGCCATTCCGCGATGATCTTCCTCAGTTGCCGTAAGAGGTTTTCAGCTGTGTGTGTATTCTGGAAAGCGGTGATACAAAGCGTAGCCTGCCTAGGAAAGAGTTGGCGTTTGCGAGATGCTGCTACTGGTGCCGCCGCTGCTGTTCTTGCGGCGGGAGTCCATACATCTACCCAGTGGGCTGTCACAGTCATATAGTCCTGACCCTGCCCTGCTCCACTTGTCCACATGTCCGTGGTTAAGTGGACATTGGGTACAACTGCATTTTTTAGGACACTGGTGAGTCTTTTTCTGACGTCCGTGTACATTCTCGGTATCGCCTGCCTACAGAAGTGGAACCTAGATGGTATTTGGTAACGGGGGCACACTGCCTCAATAAATTGTCTAGTTCCCTGTGAACTAACGGCGGATACTGGACGCACGTCTAACACCAACATAGTTGTCAAGGACTCTGTTATCCGCTTTGCAGTAGGATGACTGCTGTGATATTTCATCTTCCTCGCAAAGGACTGTTGAACAGTCAATTGCTTACTGGAAGTAGTACAAGTGGGCTTACGACTTCCCCTCTGGGATGACCATCGACTCCCAGCGGCAACAACAGCAGCGCCAGCAGCAGTAGGCGTTACACGCAAGGATGCATCGGAGGAATCCCAGGCAGGAGAGGACTCGTCAGAATTGCCAGTGACATGGCCTGCAGGACTATTGGCATTCCTGGGGAAGGAGGAAATTGACACTGAGGGAGTTGGTGGGGTGGTTTGCGTGAGCTTGGTTACAAGAGGAAGGGATTTACTGGTCAGTGGACTGCTTCCGCTGTCACCCAAAGTTTTTGAACTTGTCACTGACTTATTATGAATGCGCTGCAGGTGACGTATAAGGGAGGATGTTCCGAGGTGGTTAACGTCCTTACCCCTACTTATTACAGCTTGACAAAGGGAACACACGGCTTGACACCTGTTGTCCGCATTTCTGGTGAAATACCTCCACACCGAAGAGCTGATTTTTTTGGTATTTTCACCTGGCATGTCAACGGCCATATTCCTCCCACGGACAACAGGTGTCTCCCCGGGTGCCTGACTTAAACAAACCACCTCACCATCAGAATCCTCCTGGTCAATTTCCTCCCCAGCGCCAGCAACACCCATATCCTCCTCATCCTGGTGTACTTCAACACTGACATCTTCAATCTGACTATCAGGAACTGGACTGCGGGTGCTCCTTCCAGCACTTGCAGGGGGCGTGCAAATGGTGGAAGGCGCATGCTCTTCACGTCCAGTGTTGGGAAGGTCAGGCATCGCAACCGACACAATTGGACTCTCCTTGTGGATTTGGGATTTCAAAGAACGCACAGTTCTTTGCGGTGCTTTTGCCAGCTTGAGTCTTTTCAGTTTTCTAGCGAGAGGCTGAGTGCTTCCATCCTCATGTGAAGCTGAACCACTAGCCATGAACATAGGCCAGGGCCTCAGCCGTTCCTTGCCACTCCGTGTGGTAAATGGCATATTGGCAAGTTTACGCTTCTCCTCCGACAATTTTATTTTAGGTTTTGGAGTCCTTTTTTTTACTGATATTTGGTGTTTTGGTTTTGACATGCTCTGTACTATGCCATTGGGCATCGGCCTTGGCAGACGACGTTGCTGGCATTTCATCGTCTCGGCCATGACTAGTGGCAGCAGCTTCAGCACGAGGTGGAAGTGGATCTTGATCTTTCCCTAATTTTGGAACCTCAACATTTTTGTTCTCCATATTTTAATAGGCACAACTAAAAGGCACCTCAGGTAAACAATGGAGATGGATGGATTGGATACTAGTATACAATTATGGACGGGCTGCCGAGTGCCGACACAGAGGTAGCCACAGCCGTGAACTACCGCACTGTACTGTGTCTGCTGCTAATATATAGACTGGTTGATAAAGAGATAGTATACTCGTAACTAGTATGTATGTATAAAGAAAGAAAAAAAAACCACGGTTAGGTGGTATATACAATTATGGACGGGCTGCCGAGTGCCGACACAGAGGTAGCCACAGCCGTGAACTACCGCACTGTACTGTGTCTGCTGCTAATATATAGACTGGTTGATAAAGAGATAGTATACTCGTAACTAGTATGTATGTATAAAGAAAGAAAAAAAACCACGGTTAGGTGGTATATACAATTATGGACGGGCTGCCGAGTGCCGACACAGAGGTAGCCACAGCCGTGAACTACCGCACTGTACTGTGTCTGCTGCTAATATATAGACTGGTTGATAAAGAGATAGTATACTCGTAACTAGTATGTATGTATAAAGAAAGAAAAAAAAAACCACGGTTAGGTGGTATATACAATTATGGACGGGCTGCCGAGTGCCGACACAGAGGTAGCCACAGCCGTGAACTACCGCACTGTACTGTGTCTGCTGCTAATATATAGACTGGTTGATAAAGAGATAGTATACTCGTAACTAGTATGTATGTATAAAGAAAGAAAAAAAAACCACGGTTAGGTGGTATATACAATTATGGACGGGCTGCCGAGTGCCGACACAGAGGTAGCCACAGCCGTGAACTACCGCACTGTACTGTGTCTGCTGCTAATATATAGACTGGTTGATAAAGAGATAGTATACTCGTAACTAGTATGTATGTATAAAGAAAGAAAAAAAAACCACGGTTAGGTGGTATATACAATTATGGACGGGCTGCCGAGTGCCGACACAGAGGTAGCCACAGCCGTGAACTACCGCACTGTACTGTGTCTGCTGCTAATATATAGACTGGTTGATAAAGAGATAGTATACTCGTAACTAGTATGTATGTATAAAGAAAGAAAAAAAAACCACGGTTAGGTGGTATATACAATTATGGACGGGCTGCCGAGTGCCGACACAGAGGTAGCCACAGCCGTGAACTACCGCACTGTACTGTGTCTGCTGCTAATATATAGACTGGTTGATAAAGAGATAGTATACTCGTAACTAGTATGTATGTATAAAGAAAGAAAAAAAAACCACGGTTAGGTGGTATATACAATTATGGACGGGCTGCCGAGTGCCGACACAGAGGTAGCCACAGCCGTGAACTACCGCACTGTACTGTGTCTGCTGCTAATATAGACTGGTTGATAAAGAGATAGTATACTACTAATATTATATACTGGTGGTCAGGTCACTGGTCACTAGTCACACTGGCAGTGGCACTCCTGCAGCAAAAGTGTGCACTGTTTAATTTTAATATAATATTATGTACTCCTGGCTCCTGCTATAACCTATAACTGGCACTGCAGTAGTGCTCCCCAGTCTCCCCCACAATTATAAGCTGTGTGAGCTGAGCAGTCAGACAGATATATAATATATATAGATGATGCAGCACACTGGCCTGAGCCTGAGCAGTGCACACAGATATGGTATGTGACTGACTGAGTCACTGTGTGTATCGCTTTTTTCAGGCAGAGAACGGATATATTAAATAAACTGCACTGTGTGTCTGGTGGTCACTCACTATATAATATATTATGTACTCCTGGCTCCTGCTATAACCTATAACTGGCACTGCAGTAGTGCTCCCCAGTCTCCCCCACAATTATAAGCTGTGTGAGCTGAGCAGTCAGACAGATATATATAATATTATATATAGATAATAGATGATGCAGCACACTGGCCTGAGCCTGAGCAGTGCACACAGATATGGTATGTGACTGAGTCACTGTGTGCTGTGTATCGCTTTTTTCAGGCAGAGAACGGATTATAAATAAAAGTGGTGGTCAGTCACTGGTCACTATCAGCAAAACTCTGCACTGTACACTACTGAGTACTCCTAATGCTCCCCAAAATTAGTAAATCAAGTGTCTAAACGGAGAGGACGCCAGCCACGTCCTCTCCCTATCAATCTCAATGCACGTGTGAAAATGGCGGCGACGCGCGGCTCCTTATATAGAATCCGAGTCTCGCGATAGAATCCGAGCCTCGCGAGAATCCGACAGCGTCATGATGACGTTCGGGCGCGCTCGGGTTAACCGAGCAAGGCGGGAAGATCCGAGTCGCTCGGACCCGTGAAAAAAAACATGAAGTTCGGGCGGGTTCGGATTCAGAGAAACCGAACCCGCTCATCTCTAATATATAACACATGTAACTGTGACAGGGATGGTGGCCTCTCTCAGCTCTGGGCCCCATAGTAGTTGGCTGTATGGCAGCATTTGAAATAGTGGCACTATGCTGTGGCTACACTCCTTTTTTGTCCCATTGAAAGGTATAAGAGGGCGCAAATTTACAGTTTGCAGGGGTGCGCCGAACACCGTAGCACCATCCCTGACACTGGCCCTGTATGTTGGATATATTCAGGGGTGCTGCTGCTGTTAAAATGACATTATACTGGTCCTGTATGCTGTAAGAATACAGGGGCACTGTGAAAATAAAGGGGCACTGTTCTGTGTGCTGTAATAATAAAGGGGTGCTGTCCTGTGAAATGGAGAACAACAATTTGGAGGACAAAAATAGTGGAAGATCAGGAACCATTTCCAGTTCCTAGTATTAGTGCTGAAGCTGCTGCTGCCACAAATCATGACATTGACGATGCAATTCCATCAACGTCGTCTGCTAAGTCCGATGCCCAATGTCATAGAGGGCATGTAAAATCCAAGAAGCAAAAATTAATAAATCAGAAAAAAAAAAGAAATTGTCTGATGAGAAATGTAAAAATAAGAATTTACTCACCGGTAATTCTATTTCTCGTAGTCGGTAGTGGAGGCTGGGTACTCCGTAAGAACCATGGGGTATAGACGGGCTCCGCAGGAGACTGGGCACTCTTAAAAGAAAGATTAGGTACTATATCTGGTGTGCACTGGCTCCTCCCTCTATGCCCCTCCTCCAGATCTCAGTTAGGGAAACTGTGCCCGGAAGAGCTGACATTACTAGGAAAGGATTTGGAATCCAGGGTAACACTCATACCAGCCACACCAATCACACCGTACAACTCGTGATAACTATACCCAGTTAACAGTATGAACAATAACTGAGCCTCTCTCAACAGATGGCTCATACAATAACCCTTTAGTTAAGCAATAACTATATACATGTATTGCAGAGAGTCCGCACTTGGGACGGGCTCCCAGCATCCACTACGGACTACGAGAAATAGAATTACCGGTGAGTAAATTCTTATTTTCTCTGACGTCCTAGTGGATGCTGGGTACTCCGTAAGGACCATGGGGATTATACCAAAGCTCCCAAACGGGCGGGAGAGTGCGGATGACTCTGCAGCACTGAATGAGCAAACTCAAGGTCCTCCTCAGCCAGGGTATCAAACTTGTAGATTTTTGCAAAAGTGTTTGAACCCGACCAAGTAGCAGCTCGGCAAAGTTGTAAAGCCGAGACCCCTCGGGCAGCCACCCAAGAAGAGCCCACCTTCCTCGTGGAATGGGCTTTTACTAATTTAGGATGCGGCAGTCCAGCCGCAGAATGTGCAAGCTGAATCGTGCTACAGATCCAGCGAGCAATAGTCTGCTTTGAAGCATGAGCACCCAGCTTGTTGGGTGCATGCAGGATAAATAGCGAGTCAGTTTTTCTGACTCTAGCCGTCCTGGAAACATAAAGTTTCAGGGCCCGGACTACGTCCAGCAACTTGGAATCCTCCAAGTTCCCAGTAGCCGCAGGCACCACAATAGATTGGTTCAAATGAAACGATGATACCACCTTAGGGAGAAATTGGGGACGAGTCCTCCATTCTGCCCTTTCCATATGGAAGATCAGATATGGGCTTTTACATGACAAAGCCGCCAATTCTGACACATGCCTAGTCCAAGCTAAGGCCAAAAGCATAACCACTTTCCACGTGAGATATTTTAGCTCCACGGTCTTAAGTGGCTCAAACCAGTGGGATTTTAGGAATCCAACACACGTTAAGATCCCAAGGTGCCACTGGAGGCACAAAAGGGGCTGAATATGCAGCACCCCTATAACAACGTCCGAACTTCAGGCAGTGAAGCCAGTTCTTTTTGAGAGAAAAAGGGATAGGGCCGAAATCTTGGCCTTTATGGATCCTAATTTTAGGCCCATAGTCACTCCTGACTGTAGGAAGTGCAGGAATCGACCCCCCTGGAATTCCTCTGTAGGGCCTTCCCGGCCACACACCAAGCAACCTATTTTCGCCATATACAGTGAAAAAGTCTTGCTTTCACGTCTTTCCTAGCCTTTATCAGCGTAGGAATAACTGCATCCATAATGCCCTTTTCCGCTAGGATCCGGCGTTCAACCGCAGCCGCGGTAAGTCTTGGATCAGACAGGGTCCCTGTTGCAACATGTCCTGACTGAGAGGCAGAGGCCATGGGTCCTCTGAGAGCATTTCTTTCAGTTCTGGGTACAGAGTCCTTCTTGGCCAATCCGGAGCAAAGAATATGGGCCCTCATTCCGAGTTGTTCGCTCGGTATTTTTCATCGCATCGCAGTGAAAATCCGCTTAGTACGCATGCGCAATGTTCGCACTGCGACTGCGCCAAGTAACTTTACTATGAAGAAAGTATTTTTACTCACGGCTTTTTCTTCGCTCCGGCGAACGTAATGTGATTGACAGGAAATGGGTGTTACTGGGCGGAAACACAGCGTTTCAGGGGCGTGTGGCTGAAAACGCTACCGTTTCCGGAAAAAACGCAGGAGTGGCCGGGGAAACGGTGGGAGTGCCTGGGGGAACGCTGGGTGTGTTCGTGACGTCAACCAGGAACGACAAGCACTGAACTGATCGCACAGGCAGAGTAAGTCTGGAGCTACTCTGAAACTGCTAAGTAGTTAGTAATCGCAATATTGCGAATACATCGGTCGCAATTTTAAGAAGCTAAGATTCACTCCCAGTAGGCGGCGGCTTAGCGTGTGTAACTCTGCTAAATTCGCCTTGCGACCGATCAACTCGGAATGAGGGCCATTGTTCACACTCCTCCGTTTATTACAATTCTCAGCCCTTGGGTCTGAGAGGAAGAGGAGGGAATATATAGACCGACTGGAACACCCACGGTGTTACTAGTGCGACCACAGCTATCGCCTGAGAGTCCCTTGACCCAGCGTAAAACCTTTTTTATCTTTTTATTGAGGTGGGACGCCATGTAGTCCACCTGAAGCAGTTTCCATCAATTTGCAAAACTGCGTGAAGACTTCCTGATGAAGTCACCACTTTCCCGGGTGGAGGTCGTGTTCACTCCCGGAATGAACACTGCTGACAGTGCGCTTACTTGATTCTCCGCCCAGCGAAGAATTCTGGTGGCTTCTACCCTCGCCACCCTGCTCCTTGTGCCGCCCTGGCGGTTTACATGAGCCCCTGCGGTCTGACTGGATCAGAACCGCTTGCTCGCGAAGCAGGAACTCCGCTTGACTTAGGGCGTTGTATATGGCCCTTAGTTCCAGAATATTGATGTGAAGGCAAGTCTGTTGGCTTGACCACAAACCTTGGAATTTTCTTCCCTGTGTAACTGCCCCCCACCCTCGGAGGCTTGCATCTTTGGTCACCAGGACCCAGTCCTGAATGCCGATTCTGCGGCCCTCGAGAAGGTGAGCACTCCGCAGCCACCACAGGAGAGACACCCTGGCCCTGGGGGATAGGGTGATTAACCGATGCATCTGAAGATGTGATCCGGACCACTTGTACAGTAAGTTCCATTGTCCTTGCATGGAACCAGCCGAAGGGAATGGCCTCGTATGATGCCATCATCCTTCCCAGGACTCGAGTGCAGTGATGCACTGACACCTGTTTTGGTTTTCAAAGGATTCCTGACCAGTGTCATGAGCTCCTGAGCTCTCTCTATCGGGAGATAAACCCTCTTCTGGTCTGTGTCTAGGATCATGCCTAGGCGAGGCAAATGAGCTGTAGGAACCAACTGCGACTTCGGAATATATAGAATCCAGTCGTGTTGCCGTTTCACTTCCAGAGAAGGTGATACGCTGTCCAGCAACTGCTCTCTTGATCTCGCTTTTATGAGGAGATCATCCAAGTATGTGATAATAGTGACACCTTGCTTCCGCAGGAGCACCATCATATCCGCCATTACCTTGGTGAAATTGGTAATGACAATCCCGTACCGCAATTCTGAGGTACGCCTGATGAGGTGGATAAATGGGGACACGAAGGTATGCATCCCTTATGTCCCGATTCATTTCAGGCTTGCAATGACCGCTCTTAGCGATTCCATCTTGAACCTGAACCTTTTCAGGTATATGTTCAGGGATTTTAATACAATATGGGTCTAACCGAACCGTCTGGTTTCGGGATTATAACATGGTCGAATAAAAAACCCCTTTTGTCGAAGGAGGGGACCCTTGACCACCACCTGTTGAAGATACAATTTACGAATTGCAGTTAACACTGGCTCCCTCTCTTGGGGGGAAGCCCGCCGGGTCCTCGGTGAGAAGGCATCTTCTCACAGTCCAGCCTGTATCCCTGCGATACAATTTCTATTGCCCAGGGATCTAACAGGGAGTGAACCCACTTGTGGCTGAACTTACGAAGGCGTGTCCCCACCGGGCCTAGCTCCCCCTGTGGAGCCCCAGCGACATGCGGTGGATTTTTGTAGAGGCCGGGGAGGATTTCTGTTCCTGGGGACTAGCTGTGTTGTACAGCTTCTTTCCTCTGCCCCCGGCTCTGACAAGAAAGGACGCACCTCAGACTTTCTTGTTTCTTTATTCGAAAAGCTGCATTTAATAATGTCGTGCTTTCCTAGGCTGTGCAGGATTATAAGGCAAAATATCAGAATTACCAGCTATAGCTGTGGAGACCAGGCCCGAGAACCTTTCTCCACACAATCCTCAGCCTTCCATATGCCTCTTAAGTCGGCATCATCTGTCCAATGTATATTCTACAGGACACGTCAAGCAGAAATCGACATAGCTTTTGTCTCTAGGACCCAGTATACTCATGTCCCTTTGGGCATGCTTTATAATTATATATCTATCACTTAAGACAGCATCTTAAAATATTTATTTGCATATTAGGGTCTCAATCTCTGCTGATAAGGTACCTGTCCACGCTGCCACAGCGCTATAAACCCATGCCGACCACTAGCGTGCGCAGCACATTTTATTAGGGGGTGCACCGTTGGAGGGGTGTGTCTAGCACCGCCTTTTGGGCGTGTCTAGCACCATCTATTGATGGTCAACGCATATAAAATATCCACCCTTGTACCAATCCTAATAAAGCAGATAGATTGTCAGATGTTGTGGTGTGCACCAAACAAACACCCCTGATGGCACTCACTGCAATTACACTGCTCCTCCTCAGCCTGGTCTGCCTCCCCCTCTCTTTCCCCTGCAAGCTGCAGCAGCTTACTTACAAGTCGGTAACTAAACTGACAATGACAGTCGCAGACTAGTTACTGCTGCTGCTGCTGGAAAAAACGAGTGATGTGTCAATGCTGTGGCAGACCGCCTGCCAGTATTGAACTTGTCTTCCTAAGAGGAACGCTGGTTGCATGCTGCTCCTCATCAGTGGCTGGCGTTGGCATAGCATAGAAGGAGAGGTGGGCATGTGACGGGTGGGCATGCGAGCAGCATGACGTAATCACGTCACATCAAACTGTTTTTGTACGTGGAGGTAGAGCTGGGAGTTTGAAAGCCGGTGGCAGTGGCACCCTTGATTAACCCAGGCGTCCAGTCAGTAATGCAGTCCTGACAGGGTGCAGCGCAGAGGGTCCAGTAATCTGCCTGCTCGGTGATTGCTGCATCAGGCATGCGAGATCGGGGTGCCAGACATTAGGGGGTGCCTGTGCGCACCAGGCACCCCCCCTGCGCACACCTATGATGCCGACACAATCGCCGGTCTGGGTAGTATACTAGAATGTGCACACTATCTGCAGGATCCCTGAGAATAACTAGTGCAAACAGGACACCCAAGGGGAAGATTCTCAACACATCCTGGCCCTAGTGGGGAAAGGATACAGCCTGAGAATTCTCTTGTGGGAAGCTGCCGTCTCTTGTCTGGAGATTCCCGCTCTTTTTCCTCATGAGAGGAGGGAAATTTACCTCAGCATTCTTCCCCTTAACATGTGTACTCTCGTGTCAGGGACAGATGAGTCATCAGTGATATGCAAATCATCTTTTATTCCAATAATCATATATTTAATATCTTTTAGCCCTCTTGGCTGTAACTTTGCATTATCGTAGTCGACAGTGGAGTTAAGCTCTGTGTCGATACTTTGTTATTTTGGATAGTGAACAGAGAGAGACTCTGAAGGACTCTGTGACATAGGGACAGACCAGGGTAGATTTCCTTTCTGTTCCCTAACCTTTTGTGCAATAATTTTACCTCAGCTCTTACACATATCCAAACAGGTGTCGGCGTTGTCGACGGAGACACCCTCCCACACACATATCCGCTCTATCACCTCCTTAGAGGAGCCTTTTACCTCAGACATGTCGACACACGCATACCGACACACCACACACACAGGGGATGCTCTATTTGAAGACAGTTCCCCCACCAGGCCCTTTGGAGAGACAGAGAGAGAGTATGCCAGCACACACCACAGCGCTATATAATACAGGGATGTACACTATACTGAGTGATTTTTCCCCTATAGCAGCTTATATACACAGTTTTGCGCCTAAATTTATGTGCCCCCCCCTCTCTTTTTTACCCTTTGTGTACCAGGATACTGCAGGGGAGAGCCTGGGGAGCTTCCTTCCAGCTGAGCTGTGAAGAGAAAATGGTGCCGGTGTGCTGAGGAAGAAGGCCCAGCCCCCTCAGCGGCGGGCTTCTGTCCTTTTATGTACTTTAATGGCGGGGGTTAATGCACATATACAGTTTATCAGACTGTATTATGTGCTTTTCGCCAAGTAAGGTAATCTAATTACTGCCCAGGGCGCCCCCCCCCCAGCGCCCTGCATCCATCAGTGACCGGAGTGTGTGGTGTGCTAAGGGAGCAATGGCGCACAGCTGCAGTGCTGTGCGCTACCTTAATGAAGACCGGAGTCTTCAGCCGCCGATTTTCAACTTCTCTTCGTTCTTTTGGCTCTGCAAGGGGGACGGCGGCGCGGCTCCGGGACCGGACGACCGAGGACTGGGCCTGTGTTCGATCCCTCTGGAGCTAATGGTGTCCAGTAGCCTTAGAAGCCCAAGCTAGCTGCAAGCAGGTAGGTTCGCTTCTCTCCCCTCAGTCCCACGTAGCAGTGAGTCTGTTGCCAGCAGATCTCACTGAAAATAAAAAAACCTAACAAATACTTTCTTTTCTAGGTAGCTCAGGAGAGCCCCTAGGGTGCATCCAGCTCTGGCCGGGCACAGATACTAACTGAGGTCTGGAGGAGGGGCATAGAGGGAGGAGCCAGTGCACACCAGATATAGTACCTAATCTTTCTTTTAAGAGTGCCCAGTCTCCTGCGGAGCCCGTCTATACCCAATGGTCCTTACGGAGTACCCAGCATCCACTAGGACGTCAGAGAAATTGGCAATATGCCATTCACGACACGAAGTGGCAAGGAAAGGCTAAGGCCTTGGCCTATGTTCATGACTGGAGGCTCAGCTTCTCATGCTTAGCTTAGCCATCCAGCAACCTCGATGCACCTCTTTTTTTCTTTCCATCATGTGCTGTTTGGGGCCTATTTTTTAAATCTGCTATTCTGTCTGACACTGCAGTGTCACTCCTAGATGGGCAAGGTGTTTGTGCCGCACACTTGTGTCGCTTAGCTTAGCCATGCAGCTATCTCATTGCACCTCTTCTTCTTCTTTGCATGATGTGCTGTTTGGGGCCTAGTTTTTAAAAGTACCATCCTGTCTGACACTGCAGTGTCACTCCTACATGGGCAAGGTGTTTGTGCCGCACACTTGTGTCGCTTAGCTTAGCCATACAGCTATCTCATTGCACCTCTTAATGCCCAGAGGGACGGGCGATCCCGAGGCCATGGTTCCCCAGAGGTTTCCCCCCAAGGGGTTTTTTCTCTCCTGAGTGCTGAAGGAGGAGTCTTTGAGAGTCCAGAGGTGTAGCTTTTATACTATAATGAGTACCAATCTCATGCCCGTCCCTGCAATGTATAAGAAGTAAAATAATTGCTAAGGCGATCACTTTACTTCTGGGTTTAGACCCTGGCTGCGCTAGTTCACATGTGCAATCGTCAGACTGCGTATGTGAGTGCAGACAGTAATGCAGAGGGATCTCAAGGATCCTTCTGCTGGGAATTATTGCATAATGTAGCCCACAGGCTACAAAAGCCATTTAGAAATGGCATTAGCTGCCGGGCCAAGCTCAGAAATGCTTTGCATTCTGGAGCTTGGTGAGTTTCACGGTTTACCATCTGCCGTAGAAACTTTTGGTGTTCAAAATAGGAGGAACGCAATAGATATCTCAAATATCCACTGCAGTCCCCAATACATACATTGAGGGGCTGATTAATATTTGTGGTCAGCCCCCGAAAACCGACTGTTTTTGGAGATGTCTCGCAAATATTATTTATAAAATATTCCACTTAATAAACTTTTTATATTTTAACATAAACTAAAAAATGTTTTATGTATTCATTGACTGAGTCTCCCGTCTTTAGTGAATGCTAATTTCACAGGGTCCGCAAATTATTACTGATATGACTGTTACTCTACTGTCCTGCTGGTGCTCCTGGCCTGCTGTATAGCAGCCAGACATATATTTTATATACAGCACTCTTGGGGAGATGTATCAAGCCTTCGAGAGAGATAAAGTGCAGATGTCCAAACCACCCAATCATCTCCTGTCACTTATGTAGCACAGTACATGAAATGATACCTGTAGTTAGAAGCTTCATTTGATTTGGGCAAATACTAGAGATGAGCGGGTTCGGTTTCTCTGAATCCGAACCCGCCCGAACTTCATGTTTTTTTACACGGGTCCGAGCGACTCGGATCTTCCCGCCTTGCTCGGTTAACCCGAGCGCGCCTTAACGTTATCATCACGCTGTCGGATTCTCGCGAGGCTCGGATTCTATCGCGAGACTCGGATTCTATATAAGGAGCCGCGCGTCGTGGCCATTTTCACACGTGCATTGAGATTGATAGGGAGAGGACGTGGCTGGCGTCCTCTCCGTTTAGAAATTAAAATAGATAGGAGAGTGAGAGTGAGACACTTCATTTACTTACTGGAGCTTAGGAGGAGTTATACTAGTGACTGATGACCAGTGACCTGACCACCAGTGCAGTTTTATAATTTATTATTATTTAATAATCCGTTCTGTTCTTGTTCTCTGCCTGAAAAAAACGATACACAGTGACTCAGTCACACTCACATACCATATCTGTGCTCAGCCCAGTGTGCTGCATCATCTATGTATAATATCTGACTGTGCTCACACAGCTTAATTGTGGGGGAGACTGGGGAGCAGTTATAGGTTATAGCAGGAGCCAGGAGTACATATTAAACAGTGCACACTTTTGCTGCCAGAGTGCCACTGCCAGTGTGACTGACCACTGACCACTGTGACCAGTGACCTGACCACACTGACCACCAGTATAGTATATTGTGATTGAATGTCTGCCTGAAAAAGTACACTCGTCGTGTGACTTGTGTGGTGTTTTTTTATTCTATAAAAATTAAAAAACTCATTCTGCTGACAGACAGTGTCCAGCAGGTCCGTCATTATATAATATATACCTGTCCGGCTGCAGTAGTGATATATATATATTTTTTATATCATTATTTATCATCCAGTCTATACTAGCAGCAGACACAGTACGGTAGTTCACGGCTGTAGCTACCTCTGTGTCGGCACTCGGCAGTCCATCCATAATTGTATACCACCTACCCGTGGTTTTTTTTTTCTTTCTTCTTTATACATACTACATCTTATTATCATCCAGTCTATATTAGCAGCAGACACAGTACAGTACGGTAGTCCACGGCTGTAGCTACCTCTGTGTCGGCACTCGGCAGTCCATCCATAATTGTATACCACCTACCCGTGGTTTTTTTTTTCTTTCTTCTTTAAACATACTACATCTCATTATCATCCAGTCTATATTAGCAGCAGACACAGTACAGTACGGTAGTCCACGGCTGTAGCTACCTCTGTGTCGGCACTCGGCAGTCCATCCATAATTGTATACCACCTACCCGTGTTTTTTTTTTCTTTCTTCTTTATACATACTACATCTCATTATCATCCAGTCTATATTAGCAGCAGACACAGTACAGTATGGTAGTCCATGGCTGTAGATATCTCTGTGTCGGCACTCGGCAGTCCATCCATAATTGTATACCACCTACCCGTGGTTTTTTTTTTTCTTCTTTATACATACTACATCTCATTATCAACCAGTCTATATTAGCAGCAGACACAGTACAGTACGGTAGTCCACGGCTGTAGCTACCTCTGTGTCGGCACTCGGCAGTCCATCCATAATTGTATACCACCTACCCGTGGTTTTTTTTTTCTTTCTTCTTTATACATACTACATCTCATTATCAACCAGTCTATATTAGCAGCAGACACAGTACGGTAGTTCACGGCTGTAGCTACCTCTGTGTCGGCACTCGGCAGTCCATCCATAATTGTATACCACCTACCCGTGGTTTTTTTTTCTTTCTTCTTTATACATACTACATCTCATTATCATCCAGTCTATATTAGCAGCAGACACAGTACAGTACGGTAGTCCACGGCTGTAGCTACCTCTGTGTCGGCACTCGGCAGTCCATCCATAATTGTATACCACCTACCCGTGGTTTTTTTTTTCTTTCTTCTTTATACATACTACATCTCATTATCATCCAGTCTATATTAGCAGCAGACACAGTACAGTACGGTAGTCCACGGCTGTAGCTACCTCTGTGTCGGCACTCGGCAGTCCATCCATAATTGTATACCACCTACCCGTGGTTTTTTTTTCTTTCTTCTTTATACATACTACATCTCATTATCAACCAGTCTATATTAGCAGCAGACACAGTACAGTACGGTAGTCCACGGCTGTAGCTACCTCTGTGTCGGCACTCGGCAGTCCATTTATAATTGTATACCACCTACCCGTGGTTTTTTTTTTTTCTTCTTTATACATACTACATCTCATTATCATCCAGTCTATATTAGCAGCAGACACAGTACAGTACGGTAGTCCATGGCTGTAGCTACCTCTGTGTCGGCACTCGGCAGTCCATCCATAATTGTATACCACCTACCCGTGGTTTTTTTTTCTTTCTTCTTTATACATACTACATCTCATTATCATCCAGTCTATATTAGCAGCAGACACAGTACAGTACGGTAGTCCACGGCTGTAGCTACCTCTGTGTCGGCACTCGGCAGTCCATCCATAATTGTATACCACCTACCCGTGGTTTTTTTTTCTTTCTTCTTTATACATACTACATCTCATTATCAACCAGTCTATATTAGCAGCAGACACAGTACAGTATGGTAGTCCACGGCTGTAGCTACCTCTGTGTCGGCACTCGCCAGTCCATCCATAATTGTATACCACCTAGTCCTACCCGTGGTTTTTTTTTTCTTTCTTCTTTATACATACTACATCTCATTATCATCCAGTCTATATTAGCAGCAGACACAGTACAGTACGGTAGTCCACGGCTGTAGCTACCTCTGTATCGGCACTCGGCAGTCCATCCATAATTGTATACCACCTACCCGTGTTTTTTTTTTTCTTTCTTCTTTATACATACTACATCTCATTATCATCCAGTCTATATTAGCAGCAGACACAGTACAGTACGGTAGTCCACGGCTGTAGCTATCTCTGTGTCGGCACTCGGCAGTCCATCCATAATTGTATACCACCTACCCGTGGTTTTTTTTTCCTTTCTTCTTTATACATACTACATCTCATTATCAACCAGTCTATATTAGCAGCAGACACAGTACAGTATGGTAGTCCACGGCTGTAGCTACCTCTGTGTCGGCACTCGGCAGTCCATCCATAATTGTATACCACCTACCCGTGGGTTTTTTTTTCTTTCTTCTTTATACATACTACATCTCATTATCAACCAGTCTATATTAGCAGCAGACACAGTACGGTAGTTCACGGCTGTAGCTACCTCTGTGTCGGCACTCGGCAGTCCATCCATAATTGTATACCACCTACCCGTGGTTTTTTTTTTCTTTCTTCTTTATACATACTACATCTCATTATCATCCAGTCTATATTAGCAGCAGACACAGTACAGTACGGTAGTCCACGGCTGTAGCTACCTCTGTGTCGGCACTCGGCAGTCCATCCATAATTGTATACCACCTACCCGTGGTTTTTTTTTTCTTTCTTCTTTATACATACTACATCTCATTATCATCCAGTCTATATTAGCAGCAGACACAGTACAGTACGGTAGTCCATGGCTGTAGCTACCTCTGTGTCGGCACTCGGCAGTCCATCCATAATTGTATACCACCTACCCGTGGTTTTTTTTATCTTTCTTCTTTATACATACTACATCTCATTATCAACCAGTCTATATTAGCAGCAGACACAGTACAGTATGGTAGTCCACGGCTGTAGCTACCTCTGTGTCGGCACTCGGCAGTCCATCCATAATTGTATACCACCTACCCGTGGTTTTTTTTTTCTTTCTTCTTTATACATACTACATCTCATTATCATCCAGTCTATATTAGCAGCAGACACAGTACAGTACGGTAGTCCACGGCTGTAGCTACCTCTGTGTCGGCACTCGGCAGTCCATCCATAATTGTATACCACCTACCCGTGGTTTTTTTTTCTTTCTTCTTTATACATACTACATCTCATTATCATCCAGTCTATATTAGCAGCAGACACAGTACAGTACGGTAGTCCACGGCTGTAGCTACCTCTGTGTCGGCACTCGGCAGTCTATCCATAATTGTATACCACCTACCCGTGGTTTTTTTTTTTTCTTTCTTCTTTATACATACTACATCTCATTATCAACCAGTCTATATTAGCAGCAGACACAGTACAGTACGGTAGTCCACGGCTGTAGCTACCTCTGTGTCGGCACTCGGCAGTCCATCCATAATTGTATACCACCTAGTCCTACCCGTGGTTTTTTTTTTCTTTCTTCTTTATACATACTACATCTCATTATCATCCAGTCTATATTAGCAGCAGACACAGTACAGTACGGTAGTCCACGGCTGTAGCTACCTCTGTGTCGGCACTCGGCAGTCCATCCATAATTGTATACCACCTACCCGTGGTTTTTTTTTTCTTTCTTCTTTATACATACTACATCTCATTATCAACCAGTCTATATTAGCAGCAGACACAGTACAGTACGGTAGTCCACGGCTGTAGCTACCTCTGTGTCGGCACTCGACAGTCCATCCATAATTGTATACTAGTATCCATCCATCTCCATTGTTTACCTGAGGTGCCTTTTAGTTGTGCCTATTAAAATATGGAGAACAAAAATGTTGAGGTTCCAAAATTAGGGAAAGATCAAGATCCACTTCCACCTCGTGCTGAAGCTGCTGCCACTAGTCATGGCCGAGACGATGAAATGCCAGCAACGTCGTCTGCCAAGGCCGATGCCCAATGTCATAGTACAGAGCATGTCAAATCCAAAACACCAAATATCAGTAAAAAAAGGACTCCAAAACCTAAAATAAAATTGTCGGAGGAGAAGCGTAAACTTGCCAATATGCCATTTACCACACGGAGTGGCAAGGAACGGCTGAGGCCCTGGTCTATGTTCATGGCTAGTGGTTCAGCTTCACATGAGGATGGAAGCACTCAGCCTCTCGCTAGAAAACTGAAAAGACTCAAGCTGGCAAAAGCACCGCAAAGAACTGTGCGTTCTTCGAAATCCCAAATCCACAAGGAGAGTCCAATTGTGTCGGTTGCGATGCCTGACCTTCCCAACACTGGACGTGAAGAGCATGCGCCTTCCACCATTTGCACGTCCCCTGCAAGTGCTGGAAGGAGCACCCGCAGTCCAGTTCCTGATAGTCAGATTGAAGATGTCAGTGTTGAAGTACACCAGGATGAGGAGGATATGGGTGTTGCTGGCGCTGGGGAGGAAATTGACCAGGAGGATTCTGATGGTGAGGTGGTTTGTTTAAGTCAGGCACCCGGGGAGACACCTGTTGTCCGTGGGAGGAATATGGCCACTGACATGCCAGGTGAAAATACCAAAAAAATCAGCTCTTCGGTGTGGAAGTATTTCAACAGAAATGCGGACAACAGGTGTCAAGCCGTGTGTTGCCTTTGTCAAGCTGTAATAAGTAGGGGTAAGGACGTTAACCACCTCGGAACATCCTCCCTTATACGTCACCTGCAGCGCATTCATAATAAGTCAGTGACAAGTTCAAAAACTTTGGGCGACAGCGGAAGCAGTCCACTGACCAGTAAATCCCTTCCTCTTGTAACCAAGCTCACGCAAACCACCCCACCAACTCCCTCAGTGTCAATTTCCTCCTTCCCCAGGAATGCCAATAGTCCTGCAGGCCATGTCACTGGCAATTCTGACGAGTCCTCTCCTGCCTGGGATTCCTCCGATGCATCCTTGCGTGTAACGCCTACTGCTGCTGGCGCTGCTGTTGTTGCTGCTGGGAGTCGATGGTCATCCCAGAGAGGAAGTCGTAAGCCCACTTGTACTACTTCCAGTAAGCAATTGACTGTTCAACAGTCCTTTGCGAGGAAGATGAAATATCACAGCAGTCATCCTGCTGCAAAGCGGATAACTGAGGCCTTGACAACTATGTTGGTGTTAGACGTGCGTCCGGTATCCGCCGTTAGTTCACAGGGAACTAGACAATTTATTGAGGCAGTGTGCCCCCGTTACCAAATACCATCTAGGTTCCACTTCTCTAGGCAGGCGATACCGAGAATGTACACGGACGTCAGAAAAAGACTCACCAGTGTCCTAAAAAATGCAGTTGTACCCAATGTCCACTTAACCACGGACATGTGGACAAGTGGAGCAGGGCAGGGTCAGGACTATATGACTGTGACAGCCCACTGGGTAGATGTATGGACTCCCGCCGCAAGAACAGCAGCGGCGGCACCAGTAGCAGCATCTCGCAAACGCCAACTCTTTCCTAGGCAGGCTACGCTTTGTATCACCGGTTTCCAGAATACGCACACAGCTGAAAACCTCTTACGGCAACTGAGGAAGATCATCGCGGAATGGCTTACCCCAATTGGACTCTCCTGTGGATTTGTGGCATCGGACAACGCCAGCAATATTGTGTGTGCATTAAATATGGGCAAATTCCAGCACGTCCCATGTTTTGCACATACCTTGAATTTGGTGGTGCAGAATTTTTTAAAAAACGACAGGGGCGTGCAAGAGATGCTGTCGCTGGCCAGAAGAATTGCGGGACACTTTCGGCGTACAGGCACCACGTACAGAAGACTGGAGCACCACCAAAAACTACTGAACCTGCCCTGCATCATCTGAAGCAAGAAGTGGTAACGAGGTGGAATTCAACCCTCTATATGCTTCAGAGGTTGGAGGAGCAGCAAAAGGCCATTCAAGCCTATACAATTGAGCACGATATAGGAGGTGGAATGCACCTGTCTCAAGCGCAGTGGAGAATGATTTCAACGTTGTGCAAGGTTCTGATGCCCTTTGAACTTGCCACACGTGAAGTCAGTTCAGACACTGCCAGCCTGAGTCAGGTCATTCCCCTCATCAGGCTTTTGCAGAAGAAGCTGGAGACATTGAAGGAGGAGCTAACACGGAGCGATTCCGCTAGGCATGTGGGACTTGTGGATGGAGCCCTTAATTCGCTTAACAAGGATTCACGGGTGGTCAATCTGTTGAAATCAGAGCACTACATTTTGGCCACCGTGCTCGATCCTAGATTTAAAGCCTACCTTGGATCTCTCTTTCCGGCAGACACAAGTCTGCTGGGGTTGAAAGACCTGCTGGTGAGAAAATTGTCAAGTCAAGCGGAACGCGACCTGTCAACATCTCCTCCTTCACATTCTCCCGCAACTGGGGGTGCGAGGAAAAGGCTCAGAATTCCGAGCCCACCCGCTGGCGGTGATGCAGGGCAGTCTGGAGCGACTGCTGATGCTGACATCTGGTCCGGACTGAAGGACCTGACAACGATTACGGACATGTCGTCTACTGTCACTGCATATGATTCTCTCAACATTGAAAGAATGGTGGAGGATTATATGAGTGACCGCATCCAAGTAGGCACGTCACACAGTCCGTACTTATACTGGCAGGAAAAAGAGGCAATTTGGAGGCCCTTGCACAAACTGGCTTTATTCTACCTAAGTTGCCCTCCCACAAGTGTGTACTCCGAAAGAGTGTTTAGTGCCGCCGCTCACCTTGTCAGCAATCGGCGTACGAGGTTACACCCAGAAAATGTGGAGAAGATGATGTTCATTAAAATGAATTATAATCAATTCCTCCGCGGAGACATTGACCAGCAGCAATTGCCTCCACAAAGTACACAGGGAGCTGAGATGGTGGATTCCAGTGGGGACGAATTGATAATCTGTGAGGAGGGGGATGTACACGGTGATATATCGGAGGATGATGATGAGGTGGACATCTTGCCTCTGTAGAGCCAGTTTGTGCAAGGAGAGATTAATTGCTTCTTTTTTGGTGGGGGTCCAAACCAACCCGTCATATCAGTCACAGTCGTGTGGCAGACCCTGTCACTGAAATGATGGGTTGGTTAAAGTGTGCATGTCCTGTTTATACAACATAAGGGTGGGTGGGAGGGCCCAAGGACAATTCCATCTTGCACCTCTTTTTTCTTTAATTTTTCTTTGCGTCATGTGCTGTTTGGGGAGGGTTTTTTGGAAGGGACATCCTGCGTGACACTGCAGTGACACTCCTAGATGGGCCCGGTGTTTGTGTCGGCCACTAGGGTCGCTTATCTTACTCACACAGCTACCTCATTGCGCCTCTTTTTTTCTTTGCATCATGTGCTGTTTGGGGAGGGTTTTTTGGAAGGGACATCCTGCGTGACAGTGCAGTGACACTCCTAGATGGGCCAGGTGTTTGTGTCGGCCACTAGGGTCGCTTATCTTACTCACACAGCTACCTCATTGCGCCTCTTTTTTTCTTTGCGTCATGTGCTGTTTGGGGAGGGTTTTTTGGAAGGGACATCCTGCGTGACACTGCAGTGCCACTCCTAGATGGGCCCGGTGTTTGTGTCGGCCACTAGGGTCGCTTATCTTACTCACACAGCTACCTCATTGCGCCTCTTTTTTTCTTTGCGTCATGTGCTGTTTGGGGAGGGTTTTTTGGAAGGGACATCCTGCGTGACACTGCAGTGCCACTCCTAGATGGGCCCGGTGTTTGTGTCGGCCACTAGGGACGCTTATCTTACTCACACAGCTACCTCATTGCGCCTCTTTTTTTCTTTGCGTTATGTGCTGTTTGGGGAGGGTTTTTTGGAAGGGACATCCTGCGTGACACTGCAGTGCCACTCCTAGATGGGCCCGGTGTTTGTGTCGGCCACTAGGGTCGCTTATCTTACTCACACAGCTACCTCATTGCGCCTCTTTTTTTCTTTGCGTCATGTGCTGTTTGGGGAGGGTTTTTTGGAAGGGATATCCTGCGTGACACTGCAGTGCCACTCCTAGATGGGCCCGGTGTTTGTGTCGGCCACTAGGGTCGCTTATCTTACTCACACAGCTACCTCATTGCGCCTCTTTTTTTCTTTGCGTCATGTGCTGTTTGGGGAGGGTTTTTTGGAAGGGACATCCTGCGTGACACTGCAGTGACACTCCTAGATGGGCCCGGTGTTTGTGTCGGCCACTAGGGTCGCTTATCTTACTCACACAGCTACCTCATTGCGCCTCTTTTTTTCTTTGCGTCATGTGCTGTTTGGGGAGGGTTTTTTGGAAGGGACATCCTGCGTGACACTGCAGTGCCACTCCTAGATGGGCCCGGTGTTAGTGTCGGCCACTAGGTTCGCTTATCTTACTCACACAACTACCTCATTGCGCCTCTTTTTTTCTTTGCGTCATGTGCTGTTTGGGGAGGGTTTTTTGGAAGGGACATCCTGCGTGACACTGCAGTGCCACTCCTAGATGAGCCCGGTGTTTGTGTCGGCCACTAGGGTCGCTTATCTTACTCACACAGCTACCTCATTGCGCCTCTTTTTTTCTTTGCGTCATGTGCTGTTTGGGGAGGGTTTTTTGGAAGGGACATCCTGCGTGACACTGCAGTGCCACTCCTAGATGGGCCCGGTGTTTGTGTCGGCCACTAGGGTCGCTTATCTTACTCACACAGCTACCTCATTGCGCCTCTTTTTTTCTTTGCGTCATGTGCTGTTTGGGGAGGGTTTTTTGGAAGGGACATCCTGCGTGACACTGCAGTGCCACTCCTAGATGGGCCCGGTGTTTGTGTCGGCCACTAGGGTCGCTTATCTAACTCACACAGCTACCTCATTGCGCCTCTTTTTTTCTTTGCGTCATGTGCTGTTTGGGGAGGGTTTTTTGGAAGGGACATCCTGCGTGACACTGCAGTGCCACTCCTAGATGGGCCCGGTGTTTGTGTCGGCCACTAGGGTCGCTTATCTTACTCACACAGCTACCTCATTGCGCCTCTTTTTTTCTTTGCGTCATGTGCTGTTTGGGGAGGGTTTTTTGGAAGGGACATCCTACGTGACACTGCAGTGCCACTCCTAGATGGGCCCGGTGTTTGTGTCGGCCACTAGGGTCGCTTATCTTACTCACACAGCTACCTCATTGCGCCTCTTTTTTTCTTTGCGTCATGTGCTGTTTGGGGAGGGTTTTTTGGAAGGGACATCCTGCGTGACACTGCAGTGACACTCCTAGATGGGCCCGGTGTTTGTGTCGGCCACTAGGGTCGCTTATCTTACTCACACAGCTACCTCATTGCGCCTCTTTTTTTCTTTGCGTCATGTGCTGTTTGGGGAGGGTTTTTTGAAAGGGACATCCTGCGTGACACTGCAGTGCCACTCCTAGATGGGCCAGGTGTTTGTGTCGGCCACTAGGGTCGCTTAGCTTAGTCATCCAGCGACCTCGGTGCAAATTTTAGGACTAAAAATAATATTGTGAGGTGTGAGGTATTCAGAATAGACTGAAAATTAGTGGAAATGATGGTTTTTGAGGTTAATAATACTTTGGGATCAAAATGACCCCCAAATTCTATGATTTAAGCTGTTTTTTAGGTTTTTGAAAAAAAACACCCGAATCCAAAACACACCCGAATCCGACAAAAAAAATTCGGTTAGGTTTTGCCAAAACGCGGTCGAACCCAAAACACGGCCGCGGAACCGAACCCAAAACCAAAACACAAAACCAGAAAAATTTCCGGCGCTCATCTCTAGCAAATACTCAACTTAATCTCTCTCCACGGCTTGATACATCTCCCGGAAAATATCATGTCTTCCTTTCACTTAATTAACAAGTTAAATTCATTAACTGTCTGGGAAACAGGGTAAGAAATTCACAGTATAAGATAATGTTATAAAGGCTTGTCAATACCTCCTGGTACATTTACATTGATTTATCATTCACATTTCTTCCATGCCAGACAGGGGTGGATTGGGAATGTAAAGTGGCCCTGGAAATATATGAAAAGTGGCCTCATGTAGGTTGGTGTAAGTCAGCTATAAGCGGGGCCCAACACAAATTGGGCTTAAGCAAACTGTTAGCATTACCCACAGTGGTAGTAAGCAAGGCTAATGCAGCATGGTAGGCGGTGGAGATCACTCCGGTGGGTGAGGCATTGCACTGGTAGGCAGTACCTTCACCTGCAGGAGAATCATGTCACAGGAGGTGGAGATCACACTAATAGCTGAGGCATTGTACTGGTAGGCAGTCACAGCACTTGCAGGAGGATCATGTCACAGGAGGTGGATATCACACCAGTAGCTGAGGCATTGCACTGGTAGGCAGTCACAGCACCAGCAGGAGGATCGTGTCACAGGAGGTGAAGATCACACCAGTAGGTGAGGCATTGCACTGGTAGGCAGTCACAGCACCAGCAGGAGGATCGTGTCACAGTAGGTGAAGATCACACCAGTAGGTGAGGTATTGTACTGGTAGGCAGTCACAGCACCAACAGGAGGATTGTGTCAAAGGAGGTGGAGATCACACCAGTAGGTGGGGCATTGCACTGGTAGGCAGTTACAGCACCAGCAGGAGGATCGTGTCACAGGAGGTGAAGATCACACCAGTAGGTGAGGCATTGTACTGGTAGGCAGTCACAGCACCAACAGGAGGATTGTGTCAAAGGAGGTGGAGATCACACCAGTAGGTGAGGCATTGCACTGGTAGGCAGTTACAGCACCAGCAGGAAGATCGTGTCACAGGAGGTGAGGATCACACCAGTAGGTGAGGCATTGTACTGGTAGGCAGTCACAGCACCAGCAGGAGGATCTTGTCACAGGAGTTAGAGATCACACCAGCAGGTGAGGCATTACACTGGTAAGCAGTCACAGCAGGAGGATCGTGTCACAGGAGGTGGAGATCACACCAGTAGGTGAGGCATTGCACTGGTAGGCAGTCACAGTACCTATGGTAGCTACACCCCTATATATAACACATGTAACTGTGACAGGGATAGTGGCCTCTCTCAGCTCTGATCCCCATAGTAGTTGGCTGTATTGCAGCATTTGAAATAGTGGCACTATGCTGTGGCCACACCCCTTTTTTGTCCCATTGAAAGGTATTTTTTGTCCCATTGAAATTTACAGTTTGCAGGGGGGCGCCGAACACCCTAGCACCATCCCTGACACTGGCCCTGTATGTTGGATATATTCAGGGGTGCTGCTGCTGTTAAAATGACATTATACTGGTCCTGTATGCTGTAAGAATTAGTGATGAGCGGGTTCGGTTTCCGAGAAACCGAACCCACCCGAGCTTTACCTTTTTTTACACGGGTCCGAGCAGACTCGGATCCTCCCGCCTTGCTCGGCTTACCCGAGCGCGCCCGAACGTCATCATCCCGCTGTCGGATTCTCACGAGATTCGGATTCTATAAGCAGCCGCGCGTCGCCGCCATTTTCACACGTGCATTGAGATTGATAGGGAGAGGATGTGGCTGGCGTCCTCTCCGTTTATACGAGACACTACAGTTGATCTGATTGCTTTGCTTTGCTTGTTTATTTTACTATTGTGGGGAGGATTGGGGAGCAGCTGTTAGGAGGAGTACAGTGCAGAGTTTTGCTGATAGTGACCACCAGTTTTTTATCCGTTCTCTTCTCTGCCTGAAAAAAACGCTCCATACCATATCTGTGCTCAGTGTGCTGCATGATATATCTGTGCTGGGTGCTCACACTGCTTAATTGTGGGGACTGGGGAGCAGCTATAGCAGGAGTACAGTGCAGAGTTTTGCTGACAGTGACCACCAGTATACGTTTGTCTGCCTGAAAAACACTCCTGTGGCTTTTTTTTTTATACTAGTAGTTTAGCAGTTTGCTGACAGTGTCCACCAGGTCCATTATACTGTATATAGCAGTACGGTAGGCCACTGCTGTACCTACCTCTGTGTCGTCACTCGTCATCCATAAAGTATACTATCCATCCATCTACATTGTATACCTGTGGTGGCTTTTTTTTTTTATACTAGTAGTTTAGCAGTCTGCTGACAGTGTCCACCAGGTCCATTATACTGTATATAGTAGTACGGTAGGCCACTGCTGTACCTACCTCTGTGTCGTCACTCGTCATCCATAAAGTATACTATCCATCCATCTACATTGTATACCTGTGGTGGCTTTTTTTTTTATACTAGTAGTTTAGCAGTCTGCTGACAGTGTCCACCAGGTCCATTATACTGTATATAGCAGTACGGTAAGCCACTGCTGTACCTACCTCTGTGTCGTCACTCGTCATCCATAAAGTATACTATCCATCCATCTACATTGTATACCTGTGGTGGCTTTTTTTTTTATACTAGTAGTTTAGCAGTCTGCTGACAGTGTCCACCAGGTCCATTATACTGTATATAGCAGTACGGTAGGCCACTGCTGTACCTACCTCTGTGTCGTCACTCGTCATCCATAAAGTATACTATCCATCCATCTACATTGTATACCTGTGGTGGCTTTTTTTTTTATACTAGTAGTTTAGCAGTCTGCTGACAGTGTCCACCAGGTCCAGTATACTGTATATAGCAGTACGGTAGGCCACTGCTGTACCTACCTCTGTGTCGTCACTCGTCATCCATAAAGTATACTATCCATCCATCTACATTGTATACCTGTGGAGGCTTTTTTTTTTATACTAGTAGTTTAGCAGTCTGCTGACAGTGTCCACCAGGTCCATTATACTGTATATAGCAGTACGGTAGGCCACTGCTGTACCTACCTCTGTGTCGTCACTCGTCATCCATAAAGTATACTATCCATCCATCTACATTGTATACCTGTGGTGGCTTTTTTTTTTTATACTAGTAGTTTAGCAGTCTGCTGACAGTGTCCACCAGGTCCATTATACTGTATATAGCAGTACGGTAGGCCACTGCTGTACCTACCTCTGTGTCGTCACTCGTCATCCATAAAGTATACTATCCATCCATCTACATTGTATACCTGTGGTGGCTTTTAGTTGTGCGCATTAAAATATGGAGAACAAAAATGTGGAGGTTAAAAAAATAGGGAAAGATCAAGATCCACTTCCACCTCATGCTGAAGCTGCTGCCACTAGTCATGGCCGAGACGATGAAATGCCATCAACGTCGTTTGCCAAGGCCGATGCCCAATGTCATAGTACAGAGCATGTAAAATACAAAACACAAAAGATCAGTAAAATGCCTCAAAAAGCAAAATTAAAAGCGTCTGAGGAGAAGCGTAAACTTGCCAATATGCCATTTACGACACAGAGTGGCAAGGAACGGCTGAGGCCCTGGCCTATGTTCATGGCTAGTGGTTCAGCTTCACATGAGGATGGAAGCTCTCATCCTCTCGCTAGAAAAAAGAAAAGACTTAAGCTGGCAAAAGCACAGCAAAGAACTGTGCGTTCTTCAAAATCACAAATCCCCAAGGAGAGTCCAATTGTGTCGGTTGCGATGCCTGACCTTCCCAACACTGGACGGGAAGAGCTTGCGCCTTCCACCATTTGCACGCCCCTGCAAGTGCTGGAAGGAGCACCCGCAGTCCAGTTCCTGATAGTCAAATTGACGATGTCACTGTTGCAGTACACCAGGATGAGGATATGGGTGTTGCTGGCACAGGGGAGGAAATTGACAAGGAGGATTCTGATGGTGAGGTGGTTTGTTTAAGTCAGGCACCGGGGGAGACACCTGTTGTCCATGGGATGAATATGGCCATTGACATGCCTGATCAAAATACAAAAAAAATCAGCTCTTCGGTGTGGAATTATTTCAACACAAATGCGGACAACAGGTGTCAAGCCGTGTGTTGCCTTTGTCAAGCTGTAATAAGTAGGGGTAAGGACGTTAACCACCTCGGAACATCCTCCCTTATACGTCACCTGCAGCGCATTCATCATAAGTCAGTGACAAGTTCAAAAACTTTGGGCGACAGCGGAAGCAGTCCACTGACCACTAAATCCCTTCCTATTGTAACCAAGCTCCTGCAAACCACACCACCAACTCCCTCAGTGTCAATTTCCTCCTTACCCAGGAAAGCCAATAGTCCTGCAGGCCATGTCACTGGCAAGTCTGACGAGTCCTCTCCTGTCTGGGATTCCTCCGATGCATCCTTGAGTGTAACGCCTACTGCTGCTGGCGCTGCTGTTGTTGCTGCTGGGAGTTGATCGTCATCCCAGAGGGGAAGTCGGAAGACCACTTGTACTACTTCCAATAAGCAATTGACTGTCCAACAGTCCTTTGCGAGGAAGATGAAATATCACAGCAGTCATCCTGCTGCAAAGCGGATAACTGAGGCCTTGGCAGCCTGGGCGGTGAGAAACGTGGTTCCGGTATCCATCATTACTGCAGAGCCAACTAGATACTTGTTGGAGGTACTGTGTCCCCGGTACCAAATACCATCTAGGTTCCATTTCTCTAGGCAGGCGATACCGAAAATGTACACAGACCTCAGAAAAATAGAGTCACCAGTGTCCTAAAAAATGCAGTTGTACCCAATGTCCACTTAACCACGGACATGTGGACAAGTGGAGCAGGGCAGACTCAGGACTATATGACTGTGACAGCCCACTGGGTAGATGTATTGCCTCCCGCAGCAAGAACAGCAGCGGCGGCACCAGTAGCAGCATCTTGCAAACGCCAACTCGTTCCTAGGCAGGCTACGCTTTGTATCACCGCTTTCCAGAATACGCACACAGCTGAAAACCTCTTACGGCAACTGAGGAAGATCATCGCAGAATGGCTTACCCCAATTGGACTCTCCTGGGGATTTGTGACATCGGACAACGCCAGCAATATTGTGTGTGCATTACATCTGGGCAAATTCCAGCACGTCCCATGTTTTGCACATACCTTGAATTTGGTGGTGCAGAATTATTTAAAAAACGACAGGGGCGTGCAAGAGATGCTGTTGGTGGCCCGAAGAATTGCGGGCCACTTTCGGCGTTCAGGCACCGCGTACAGAAGACTGGAGCACCACCAAAAATACCTGAACCTGCCCTGCCATCATCTGAAGCAAGAGGTGGTAACGAGGTGGAATTCAACCCTCTATATGCTTCAGAGGATGGAGGAGCAGCAAAAGGCCATTCAAGCCTATACATCTGGCCACGATATAGGCAAAGGAGGTGGAATGCACCTGTCTCAAGCGCAGTGGAGAATGATTTCAACGTTGTGCAAGGTTCTGCAACCCTTTGAACTTGCCACACGTGAAGTCAGTTCAGACACTGCCAGCCTGAGTCAGGTCATTCCCCTCATCAGGCTTTTGCAGAAGAAGCTGGAGACATTGAAGGAGGAGCTAAAACAGAGCGATTCCGCTAGGCATGTGGGACTTGTGGATGGAGCCCTTCATTCGCTTAACCAGGATTCACGGGTGGTCAATCTGTTGAAATCAGAGCACTACATTTTGGCCACCGTGCTCGATCCTAGATTTAAAACCTACGTTGTATCTCTCTTTCCGGCAGACACAAGTCTGCAGGGGTTCAAAGACCTGCTGGTGAGAAAATTGTCAAGTCAAGCGGAACGTGACCCGTCAACAGCTCCTCCTTCACATTCTCCCGCAACTGGGGGTGCGAGGAAAAGGCTAAGAATTCCGAGCCCACCCGCTGGCGGTGATGCAGGGCAGTCTGGAGCGAGTGCTGACATCTGGTCCGGACTGAAGGACCTGCCAACGATTACTGACATGTCGTCTACTGTCACTGCATATGATTCTCTCACCCTTGAAAGAATGGTGGAGGATTATATGAGTGACCGCATCCAAGTAGGCACGTCAGACAGTCCGTACGTATACTGGCAGGAAAAAGAGGCAATTTGGAGGCCCTTGCAGAAACTGGCTTTATTCTACCTAAGTTGCCCTCCCTCCAGTGTGTACTCCGAAAGAGTGTTTAGTGCAGCCGCTCACCTTGTCAGCAATCGGCGTACAAGGTTACTTCCAGAAAATGTGGAGAAGATGATGTTCATTAAAATGAATTATAATCAATTCCTCCGTAGAGACATTCACCAGCAGCAATTGCCTCCAGAAAGTACACGGGGACCTGAGATGGTGGATTCCAGTGGGGACGAATTAATAATTTGTGAGGAGGGGGATGTACACAGTGAAAGGGGTGATGAATCGGACGATGATGATGAGGTGGACATCTTGCCTCTGTAGAGCCAGTTTGTGCAAGGAGAGATTGATTGCTTCTTTTTTGGTGGGGGCAAAAACCAACCAGTCATTTCAGTCACAGTCGTGTGGCAGACCCTGTCGCTGAAATGATGGGTTCGTTAAAGTGTGCATGTCCTGTTTATACAACATAAGGGTGGGTGGGAGGGCCCAAGGACAATTCCATCTTGCACCTCTTTTTTCTTTCATTTTTCTTTGCATCATGTGCTGTTTGGGGAGTATTTTTTTGAAGGGCCATCCTGCCTGACACTGCAGTGTCACTCCTAGATGGGCCAGGTGTTTGTGTCGGCCACTTGGGTCGCTGAGCTTAGTCACACAGCTACCTCATTGCGCCTCTTTTTTTCTTTGCATCATGTGCTGTTTGGGGACTATTTTTTTCAAGTGCCATCCTGTCTGACACTGCAGTGCCACTCCTAGATGGGCCCGGTGTTTGTGTCGGCCACTTGGGTCGCTGAGCTTAGTCACACAGCTACCTCATTGCGCCTCTTTTTTTCTTTGCATCATGTGCTGTTTGGGGAGTATTTTTTTGAAGGGCCATCCTGCCTGACACTGCAGTGTCACTCCTAGATGGGCCAGGTGTTTGTGTCGGCCACTTGGGTCGCTGAGCTTAGTCACACAGCTACCTCATTGCGCCTCTTTTCTTCTTTGCATCATGTGCTGTTTGGGGACTATTTTTTTCAAGTGCAATCCTGTCTGACACTGCAGTGCCACTCCTAGATGGGCCAGGTGTTTGTGTCGGCCACTAGGGTCGCTTAGCTTAGTCACACAGCTACCTCATTGCGCCTCTTTTTTTCTTTGCATCATGTGCTGTTTGGGGACTATTTTTTTCAAGTGCCATCCTGTCTGACACTGCAGTGCCACTCCTAGATGGGCCAGGTGTTTGTGTCGGCCACTAGGGTCGCTTAGCTTAGTCACACAGCTACCTCATTGCGCCTCTTTTTTTCTTTGCATCATGTGCTGTTTGGGGACTATTTTTTTCAAGTGCCATCCTGTCTGACACTGCAGTGCCACTCCTAGATGGGCCAGGTGTTTGTGTCGGCCACTAGGGTCGCTTAGCTTACTCACACAGCTACCTCATTGCGCCTCTTTTTTTCTTTGCATCATGTGCTGTTTGGGGACTATTTTTTTCAAGTGCCATCCTGTCTGACACTGCAGTGCCACTTCTAGATGGGCCAGGTGTTTGTGTCGGCCACTAGGGTCGCTTAGCTTAGTCACACAGCTACCTCATTGCGCCTCTTTTTTTCTTTGCTTCATGTGCTGTTTGGGGACTATTTTTTTCAAGTGCCATCCTGTCTGACACTGCAGTGCCACTCCTAGATGGGCCAGGTGTTTGTGTCGGCCACTTGGGTCGCTGAGCTTAGTCACACAGCTACCTCATTGCGCCTCTTTTTTTCTTTGCATCATGTGCTGTTTGGGGAGTATTTTTTTGAAGGGCCATCCTGCCTGACACTGCAGTGTCACTCCTAGATGGGCCAGGTGTTTGTGTCGGCCACTTGGGTCGCTGAGCTTAGTCACACAGCTATCTCATTGCGCCTCTTTTTTTCTTTGCATCATGTGCTGTTTGGGGACTATTTTTTTCAAGTGCCATCCTGTCTGACACTGCAGTGCCACTCCTAGATGGGCCAGGTGTTTGTGTCAGCCACTAGGGTCGCTTAGCTTAGTCATACAGCTACCTCGTTGCGCCTCTTTTTTTCTTTGCATCATGTGCTGTTTGGGGACTATTTTTTTCAAGTGCCATCCTGTCTGACACTGCAGTGCCACTCCTAGATGGGCCAGGTGTTTGTGTCTGCCACTAGGGTCGCTTAGCTTAGTCACACAGCTACCTCATTGCGCCTCTTTTTTTCTTTGCATCATGTGCTGTTTGGGGACTATTTTTTTGAAGTGCCATCCTGCCTGACACTGCAGTGCCACTCCTAGATGGGCCATGTGTTTGTGTCGGCCACTTGTGTCGCTTAACTTAGCCATCCAGCGACCTCGGTGCAAATTTTAGGACTAAAAATAATATTGTGAGGTGTTCAGAATAGACTGAAAATGAGTGGAAATTATGGTTATTGAGGTTAATAATACTATGGGATCAAAATAACCCCCAAATTCTATGATTTAAGCTGTTTTTGTGTTTTTTTTAAAAAACACCCGAATCCAAAACACACACGAATCCGACAAAAAATTTCCGGTGAGGTTTTGCCAAAACGCGTCCGAACCCAAAACACGGCCGCGGAACCGAACCCAAAACCAAAACACAAAACCCAAAAATTTTTCGGTGCACATCACTAGTAAGAATACAGGGGCACTGTGAAAATAAAGGGGCACTGTTCTGTGTGCTGTAATAATAAAGGGGTGCTGTCCTGTGAAATGGAGAACAACAATTTGGAGGACAAAAATAGTGGAAAATCAGGAACCATTTCCAGTTCCTAGTACTAGTGCTGAAGCTGCTGCTGCCACAAATCATGACATTGACGATGCAATTCCATCAACGTCGTCTGCTAAGGCCGATGCCCAATGTCATAGAGGGCATGTAAAATCCAAGAAGCAAAAATTAATAAATCAGGAAAAAAAAAGAAATTGTCTGATGAGAAATGTAAAATTGGCAATATGCCATTCACGACACGAAGTGGCAAGGAAAGGCTAAGGCCTTGGCCTATGTTCATGACTGGTGGCTCAGCTTCTCATGCTTAGCTTAGCCATCCAGCAACCTCGATGCACCTCTTTTTTTCTTTCCATCATGTGCTGTTTGGGGCCTATTTTTTAAATCTGCTATTCTGTCTGACACTGCAGTGTCACTCCTAGATGGGCAAGGTGTTTGTGCCGCACACTTGTGTCGCTTAGCTTAGCCATACAGCTATCTCATTGCACCTCTTCTTCTTCTTTGCATGATGTGCTGTTTAGGGCCTAGTTTTTAAAAGTACCATCCTGTCTGACACTGCAGTGTCACTCCTACATGGGCAAGGTGTTTGTGCCGCACACTTGTGTCGCTTAGCTTAGCCATACAGCTATCTCATTGCACCTCTTAATGCCCAGAGGGACGGGCGATCCTGAGGCCATGGTTCCCCAGAGGTTTACCCCCAATGGGGTTTTCTCTGACGTCCTAGTGGATGCTGGGGACTCCGTAAGGACCATGGGGAATAGACGGGCTCCGCAGAAGACTGGGCACTCTATAGAAAGATTTAGGACTATCTGGTGTGCACTGGCTCCTCCCCCTATGACCCTCCTCCAAGCCTCAGTTAGATTTCTGTGCCCGGCTGAGCTGGATGCACACTAGGGGCTCTCCTGAGCTCGTAGAAGAAAGTATAGTTTAGGTTTTTTATTTTCAGTGAGACCTGCTGGCAACAGGCTCACTGCAACGAGGGACTAAGGGGAGAAGAAGCGAACCTACCTAAGTGGTGGTAGCTTGGGCTTCTTGGGCTACTGGACACCATTAGCTCCAGAGGGATCGAACACAGGACCCGACCTCGTCGTCCGTTCCCGGAGCCGCGCCGCCGTCCCCCTTACAGAGCCAGAAACAAGAAGGTGGTCCGGAAAATCGGCGGCTGAAGACTTCTGTCTTCTCCAAGGTAGCGCACAGCACTGCAGCTGTGCGCCATTGCTCCTCATGCACACCACACACTGCGGTCACTGATGGGTGCAGGGCGCTGGGGGGGGGGCGCCCTGAGCAGCAATAGTAACACCTTGGCTGGCAAAACTAACACCATATATAGCCCCAGAGGCTATATAGGTGTATATTAACCCCTGCCAGAAACGATAAAATAGCGGGAGAAAGCCCGCCGGAAAAGGGGCGGAGCCAACTCCCTCAGCACACTGGCGCCATTTTTCCCTCACAGCTCCGCTGGAAGGAAGCTCCCTGGCTCTCCCCTGCAGTCCTGCACTACAGAAAGGGTAAAAAAGAGAGGGGGGGGCACAATTTAGGCGCAGTATATATATATGTTATAGGCAGCTATAGGGGAAAACACTCTGTATAGTGATATCCCTGTGTTGTATAGCGCCCTGGTGTGTGCTGGCATACTCTCCCTCTGTCTCCCCAAAGGGCTTTGTGGGGTCCTGTCCTCTGTAAGAGCATTCCCTGTGTGTCTGCTGTGTGTCGGTACTGCTGTGTCGACATGAATGATGAGGATAATGATGTGGAGGCGGAGCAAATGCCTGTGAATGTGATGTCACCCCCTGCGGGGTCGACACCAGTGTGGATGGACTTATGGAAGGAATTACGTGACAGTGTCAGCTCCTTACATAAAAGGTTTGACGACATAGGACAGCCGGCTACTCAGCTTGTGCCTGTCCAAGCGTCTCACATGTCATCAGGGGCTATAAAACGCCCGCTACCTCAGATGACAGATACAGATGTCGACACGGATACCGACTCCAGTGTCGACGATGATGAGACGAGTGTACCCTCCAATAGATCCACCCGTTATATGATTGAGGCTATGAAAAATGTATTACACATTTCTGATGATACCCCAGGTACCACAAAAAAGGGTATTATGTTTGGTGAGAAAAAACTACCAGTAGTTTTCCTGCATCTGACGAATTAAATGAGGTGTGTGAGGAAGCGTGGACTTCCCCAGATAAGAAATTGATCATTTCTAAACGGTTAATGGCTGTGTACCCTTTCCCGCCAGAGGATAGGTCACGCTGGGAAACACCCCCTAGGGTAGATAAAGCGCTGACACGCTTATCAAAGAAGGTGGCACTACCGTCTCCGGATACGGCCGCCCTAAAAGAACCTGCTGATAGAAAGCAGGAAAGTACCCTAAAAGCTATATACACACACACTGGCATTATATTGAGACCCGCTATTGCATCAGCTTGGATGTGCAGTGCTGCTGCTGCGTGGTCAGACTCCCTGTCGGAAAACATTGATACCATGGATAGGGACAATATTTTGCTAACGATTGACCATATAAAAGACGCGGTCTTATACATGCGTGATGCACAGAGGGATATTTGCCGGCTGGCATAAAAAATAAGCGCTATGTCCATTGCCGCCAGACGGGGGTTATGGACTAGGCAATGGTCAGGTGATGCCGACTCCAAGCGGCACATGGAAGTTTTACCCTATAAAGGGGTGGAACTTTTTGGGGAAGGTCTTTCAGACCTCGTTTCCACAGCTACTACTGGGAAATCGACTTTTTTGCCACAGGCTACCCCACAGCAAAAGAAAGCACCGTATTATCAGGTACAGTCCTTTCGGCCCCAGAAAAATAAGCGGGCTAGAGGCTCATTCTTTCTGCCGAGGGGCAGAGGAAGGGGGAAAAAGCTGCAGCACACAGCTAGTTCCCAGGAGCAGAAGTCCTCCCCTGCGTCCGGTAAGTCCACAGCATGACGCTGGGGCTGCTCAGGCGGAATCGGGAACGGTGGGGGCACGTCTCAGGTTTTTCGGCACACAGTGGGCTCTCTCACAAGTGGATCCCCGGGTCCTTCTAGTAGTTTCTCAGGGGTACAGGCTGGAATTCGAGACGTCCCCCTCCCCGCCTTTTCCTAAAATCTGCCTTGCCGGCAACTCCCTCTGCCAGGGAGGCAGTGTTGGTGGCTATTCAAAAACTGTATTCACAGAAAGTGATTGTCAAGGTACCCCTCCTTCAGCAAGGAAAGGGTTACTACTCCACAATGTTTGTGGTACCGAAACCGGACGGTTCGGTGAGACCCATCTTAAATTTACAAGCCTTGAACACCTATATCAAAAGGTTCAAGTTCAAGATGGAATCGCTCAGGGCGGTTATTGCGAGCCTGGAGGAGGGGGATTACATGGTATCCCTGGACATCAAGGATGCGTACCTGCATGTCCTCATTTACCCTCCGCACCAGGAGTACCTCAGATTTGTGGTACAGGACTGTCACTATCAGTTCCAGACGCTGCCGTTTGGGTTATCCACGGCACCGAGGGTCTTTACCAAGGTAATGGCCGAAATGATGATACTCCTTCGCAAGAAGGGAGTTTTAATTATCCCGTACTTGGACGATCTCCTGATAAAGGCGAGGTCCAAAGAACAGTTGATAGTGGGGGTGGCACTTTCTCAGGAAGTGCTACAACAGCACGGCTGGATTCTAAACATTCCAAAGTCACAGCTGGTCCCGACGACACGTCTTCTGTTCCTGGGAATGATTCTGGACACAGACCAGAAAAGAGTGTTTCTTCCACTGGAAAAAGCCGAGGAATTGTCATCTCTGGTCAGAGACATCCTAAAACCAGGAAAAGTGTCGGTACATCAATGCACACGAGTCCTGGGGAAAATGGTAGCTTCGTACGAAGCAATTCCATTCGGAAGGTTCCACGCAAGGACGTTCTAGTGGGACCTGTTGGACAAATGGTCCGGGTCCCATCTCCAGATGCAACAGCGGATAACCCTATCGGCCAGAACCAGGGTGTCGCTGCTGTGGTGGCTGCAGAGGGCTCATCTACTAGAGGGCCGCAGATTCAGAATACAGGACTGGGTCCTGGTGACCACGGATGCCAGCCTTCGGGGCTGGGGGGCAGTCACAAAGGGAAGAAATTTCCAAGGACTGTGGTCAAATCAGGAGATTTCTCTTCACATAAATATCCTGGAGCTAAGGGCCATTTACAATGCTCTAAGCCAGGCAAGACCCCTGCTTCAAAACCAGCCGGTACTGATCCAGTCAGACAACATCACGGCGGTCGCCCATGTAAACAGACAGGGCGGCACGAGAAGCAGGATGGCGATGGCAGAAGCCACAAGGATTCTCAGATGGGCAGAGAATCATGTGTTAGCTCTGACGGCAGTGTTCATTCCGGGAGTGGACAACTGGGAAGCAGACTTCCTCAGCAGGCACGACCTCCACCCGGGAGAATGCGGACTTCATCCAGAAGTCTTCCAAATGCTGGTCAACCGGTGGGAAAAACCACAGGTAGACATGATGGCGTCCCGCCTCAACAAGAAGTTGAAAAGATATTGCGCCCGGTCAAGAGACCCTCAGGCGATAGCGGTGGACGCTCTAGTGACACCATGGGTGTACCAGTCGGTTTATGTGTTTCCTCCTCTACCTCTCATACCCAAGGTACTGAGAAAAATAAGAAGGCGAGGAGTGAAAACCATACTCGTGGTTCCGGATTGGCCAAGAAGAGCTTGGTACCCGGAACTTCAAGAGATGCTTACAGAGGACCCTTGGCCTCTGCCGCTCAGACAAGACCTGCTGCAGCAGGGACCCTGTCTGTTCCAAGACTTACCGCGGCTGCGTTTGACGGCATGGCGGTTGAACACCGAATCCTGAAGGAAAAGGGTATTCCGGAGGAAGTCATCCCTACCCTGATCAAAGCCAGGAAGGATGTCACCGCAAGACATTATCACCGCATTTGGCGAAAATATGTTGCTTGGTGTGAGGCCATGAAGGCCCCGACGGAGGAATTTCAACTGGGTCGATTCCTGCACTTCCTGCAAGCAGGGGTGACGTTGGGCCTCAAATTGGGGTCCATAAAGGTCCAGATTTCGGCTCTGTCGATTTTCTTCCAAAAAGAACTGGCTTCACTGCCTGAAGTTCAGACTTTTGTCAAAGGAGTACTGCATATTCAGCCTCCTTTTGTGCCCCCAGTGGCACCTTGGGATCTCAATGTGGTTTTGGCATTCCTGAAATCACATTGGTTCGAACCACTTAAGACTGTGGATTTAAAATATCTCACGTGGAAAGTGGTCATGCTGTTGGCCCTGGCGTCGGCCAGGCGGGTTTCAGAATTGGCGGCTTTGTCTTGTAAAAGCCCTTATCTGATTTTCCATATGGATAGGGCAGAATTGAGGACTCGTCCTCAGTTTCTCCCAAAGGTGGTCTCAGCTTTTCACTTGAACCAACCTATTGTGGTGCCTGCGGCTACTAGGGACTTGGAGGATTCCAAGTTGTTGGACGTAGTCAGGGCCCTAAAAATTTAAATTTCCAGGACGGCTGGAGTCAGAAAGATTGACTCGCTGTTTATCCTGTATGCACCCACCAAGCTGGGTGCTCCTGCTTCTAAGCAGTCTATTGCGCGCTGGATTTGTAGCACTATTCAGCTGGCGCATTCTGCGGTAGGCTTACCGCAGCCTAAATCTGTAAAAGCCCATTCCACACGGAAGGTGGGCTCATCTTGGGCCGCTGCCCGAGGGGACTCGGCTTTACAACTTTGCCGAGCAGCTACTTGGTCGGGGGCAAACACTAGAGATGTGCACTTGAAATTTTTCGGGTTTTGTGTTTTGGTTTTGGGTTCGGTTCCGCGGCCGTGTTTTGGGTTCGACCGCGTTTTGGCAAAACCTCACCGAATTTTTTTTGTCGGATTCGGGTGTGTTTTGGATTCGGGTGTTTTTTTCAAAAAACACTAAAAAACTGCTTAAATCATAGAATTTGGGGGTCATTTTGATCCCAAAGTATTATTAACCTCAAAAACCATAATTTCCACTCATTTTCAGTCTATTCTGAATACCTCACACCTCACAATATTATTTTTAGTCCTAAAATTTGCACCGAGGTAGCTGGATGACTAAGCTAAGAGACCCTAGTGGCCGACACAAACACCGGGCCCATCTAGGAGTGGCACTGCAGTGTCACGCAGGATGGCCCTTCCAAAAAACACTCCCTAAACAGCACATGACGCAAAGAAAAAAAGAGGCGCAATGAGGTAGCTGTGTGAGTAAGCTAAGCGACCCTAGTGGCCGACACAAACACCTGGCCCATCTAGGAGTGGCACTGCAGTGTCACGCAGGATGGCCCTTCCAAAAAACACTCCCCAAACAGCACATGACGCAAAGAAAAAAAGAGGCGCAATGAGGTAGCTGTGTGAGTAAGCTAAGCGACCCTAGTGGCCGACACAAACACCTGGCCCATCTAGGAGTGGCACTGCAGTGTCACGCAGGATGGCCCTTCCAAAAAACACTCCCCAAACAGCACATGACGCAAAGAAAAATTAAAGAAAAAAGAGGTGCAAGATGGAATTGTCCTTGGGCCCTCCCACCCACCCTTATGTTGTATAAACAGGACATGCACACTTTAACCAACCCATCATTTCAGTGACAGGGTCTGCCACACGACTGTGACTGAAATGACGGGTTGGTTTGGACCCCCACCAAAAAAGAAGCAATTAATCTCTCCTTGCACAAACTGGCTCTACAGAGGCAAGATGTCCACCTCATCATCATCCTCCGATATATCACCGTGTACATCCCCCTCCTCACAGATTATCAATTCGTCCCCACTGGAATCCACCATCTCAGCTCCCTGTGTACTTTGTGGAGGCAATTGCTGCTGGTCAATGTCTCCACGGAGGAATTGATTATAATTAATTTTAATGAACATCATCTTCTCCACATTTTCTGGAAGTAACCTCGTACGCCGATTGCTGACAAGGTGAGCGGCGGCACTAAACACTCTTTCGGAGTACACACTTGTGGGAGGGCAACTTAGGTAGAATAAAGCCAGTTTGTGCAAGGGCCTCCAAATTGCCTCTTTTTCCTGCCAGTATAAGTACGGACTGTGTGACGTGCCTACTTGGATGCGGTCACTCATATAATCCTCCACCATTCTTTCAATGGGGAGAGAATCATATGCAGTGACAGTAGACGACATGTCCGTAATCGTTGACAGGTCCTTCAGTCCGGACCAGATGTCAGCATCAGCAGTCGCTCCAGACTGCCCTGCATCACCGCCAGCGGGTGGGCTCGGAATTCTGAGCCTTTTCCTCGCACCCCCAGTTGCGGGAGAATGTGAAGGAGGAGATGTTGACAGGTCGCGTTCCGCTTGACTGACAATTTTCTCACCAGCAGGTCTTTGAACCCCAGCAGACTTGTGTCTGCCGGAAAGAGAGATCCAAGGTAGGTTTTAAATCTAGGATCGAGCATGGTGGCCAAAATGTAGTGCTCTGATTTCAACAGATTGACCACCCGTGAATCCTTGTTAAGCGAATTAAGGGCTCCATCCACAAGTCCCACATGCCTAGCGGAATCGCTCCGTGTTAGCTCCTCCTTCAATGTCTCCAGCTTCTTCTGCAAAAGCCTGATGAGGGGAATGACCTGACTCAGGCTGGCAGTGTCTGAACTGACTTCACGTGTGGCAAGTTCAAAGGGCAGCAGAACCTTGCACAACGTTGAAATCATTCTCCACTGCGCTTGAGACAGGTGCATTCCACCTCCTATATCGTGCTGAATTGTATAGGCTTGAATGGCCTTTTGCTGCTCCTCCAACCTCTGAAGCATATATAGGGTTGAATTCCACCTCGTTACCACTTCTTGCTTCAGATGATGGCAGGGCAGGTTCAGGCGTTTTTGGTGTTGCTCCAGTCTTCTGTACGTGGTGCCTGTACGCCGAAAGTGTCCCGCAATTCTTCTGGCCACCGACAGCATCTCTTGCACGCCCCTGTCGTTTTTTAAAAAATTCTGCACCACCAAATTCAAGGTATGTGCAAAACATGGGACGTGCTGGAATTTGCCCAGATTTAATGCACACACAATATTGCTGGCGTTGTCCGATGCCACAAATCCACAGGAGAGTCCAATTGGGGTAAGCCATTCCGCGATGATCTTCCTCAGTTGCCGTAAGAGGTTTTCAGCTGTGTGCGTATTCTGGAAACCGGTGATACAAAGCGTAGCCTGCCTAGGAAAGAGTTGGCGTTTGCGAGATGCTGCTACTGGTGCCGCCGCTGCTGTTCTTGCGGCGGGAGTCCATACATCTACCCAGTGGGCTGTCACAGTCATATAGTCCTGACCCTGCCCTGCTCCACTTGTCCACATGTCCGTGGTTAAGTGGACATTGGGTACAGCTGCATTTTTTAGGACACTGGTGACTCTTTTTCTGAGGTCTGTGTACATTTTCGGTATCGCCTGCCTAGAGAAATGGAACCTAGATGGTATTTGGTACCGGGGACACAGTACCTCCAACAAGTCTCTAGTTGGCTCTGCAGTAATGATGGATACCGGAACCACGTTTCTCACCACCCAGGATGCCAAGGCCTCAGTTATCCGCTTTGCAGCAGGATGACTGCTGTGATATTTCATCTTCCTCGCAAAGGACTGTTGGACAGTCAATTGCTTGGTGGAAGTAGTAAAAGTGGTCTTACGATTTCCCCTCTGGGATGACCATCGAGTCCCAGCAGCAACAACAGCAGCGCCAGCAGCAGTAGGCGTTACACGCAAGGATGCATCGGAGGAATCCCAGGCAGGAGAGGAATCGTCAGAATTGCCAGTGACATGGCCTGCAGGACTATTGGCATTCCTGGGGAAGGAGGAAATTGACACCGAGGGAGTTGGTGGGGTGGTTTGCGTGAGCTTGGTTACAAGAGGAAGGGATTTACTGGTCAGTGGACTGCTTCCGCTGTCGCCCAAAGTTTTTGAACTTGTCACTGACTTATTATGAATGCGCTGCAGGTGACGTATAAGGGAGGATGTTCCGAGGTGGTTAACGTCCTTACCCCTACTTATTACAGCTTGACAAAGGCAACACACGGCTTGACAAATGTTGTCCGCATTTCTGGTGAAATACTTCCACACCGAAGAGCTGATTTTTTTGGTATTTTCACCAGGCATGTCAACGGCCCTATTCCTCCCACGGACAACAGGTGTCTCCCCGGGTGCCTGACTTAAACAAACCACCTCACCATCAGAATCCTCCTTGTCAATTTCCTCCCCAGCGCCAGCAACACCCATATCCTCCTCATCCTGGTGTACTTCAACACTGACATCTTCAATCTGACTATCAGGAACTGGACTGCGGGTGCTCCTTCCAGCACTTGCAGGGGGCGTGCAAATGGTGGAAGGCGCATGCTCTTCACGTCCAGTGTTGGGAAGGTCAGGCATCGCAACCGACACAATTGGACTCTCCTTGTGGATTTGGGATTTCGAAGAACGCACAGTTCTTTGCGGTGCTTTTGCCAGCTTGAGTCTTTTCATTTTTCTAGCGAGAGGCTGAGTGCTTCCATCCTCATGTGAAGCTGAACCACTAGCCATGAACATAGGCCAGGGCCTCAGCCATTCCTTGCCACTCCGTGTGGTAAGTGGCATATTGGCAAGTTTACGCTTCTCCTCCGACAATTTTATTTTAGATTTTGGAGTCCTTTTTTTACTGATATTTGGTGTTTTGGATTTTACATGCTCTGTACTATGACATTGGGCATCGGCCTTGGCAGACGACGTTGCTGGCATTTCATCGTCTCGGCCATGACTAGTGGCAGCAGCTTCAGCACGAGGTGGAAGTGGATCTTGATCTTTCCCTAATTTTGGAACCTCAACATTTTTGTTCTCCATATTTTAATAGGCACAACTAAAAGACACAGAGGTAGCTACAGCCGTGGACTACCGTACTGTGTCTGCTGCTAATATAGACTGGATGATAATGAGATGAAATCTATATATATTATATCACACTAGTACTGCAGCCGGACAGGTAGATATATTTATTATGTAATGACTGATGACGGACCTGCTGGACACTGTCAGCTCAGCAGCACCGCAGACTGCTACAGTAAGCTACTATAGTAGTATGTATAAAGAAGAAAGAAAAAAAAACCCACGGGTAGGTGGTATACAATTATGGATGGACGAGCGACTGCCGACACAGAGGTAGCTACAGCCGTGGACTACCGTACTGTGTCTGCTGCTAATATAGACTGGATGATAATGAGATGAAATCAATATATATATATATATATATATAATATCACACTAGTACTGCAGCCGGACAGGTAGATATATTTATTATGTAATGACTGATGACGGACCTGCTGGACACTGTCAGCTCAGCAGCACCGCAGACTGCTACAGTAAGCTACTATAGTAGTATGTATAAAGAAGAAAGAGAAAAAAAAAACACGGGTAGGTGGTATACAATTATGGATGGATGAGCGACTGCCGACACAGAGGTAGCTACAGCCGTGGACTACCGTACTGTGTCTGCTGCTAATATAGACTGGATGATAATGAGATGAAATCAATATATATATATATATATATATAATATCACACTAGTACTGCAGCCGGACAGGTAGATATATTTATTATGTAATGACTGATGACGGACCTGCTGGACACTGTCAGCTCAGCAGCACCGCAGACTGCTACAGTAAGCTACTATAGTAGTATGTATAAAGAGGAAAGAAAAAAAAAACCACGGGTAGGTGGTATACAATTATGGATGGACGAGCGACTGCCGACACAGAGGTAGCTACAGCCGTGGACTACCGTACTGTGTCTGCTGCTAATATAGACTGGATGATAATGAGATGAAATCAATATATATATATATATATATAATATCACACTAGTACTGCAGCCGGACAGGTAGATATATTTATTATGTAATGACTGATGACGGACCTGCTGGACACTGTCAGCTCAGCAGCACCGCAGACTGCTACAGTAAGCTACTATAGTAGTATGTATAAAGAAGAAAGAGAAAAAAAAAACACGGGTAGGTGGTATACAATTATGGATGGATGAGCGACTGCCGACACAGAGGTAGCTACAGCCGTGGACTACCGTACTGTGTCTGCTGCTAATATAGACTGGATGATAATGAGATGAAATCAATATATATATATATATATATATAATATCACACTAGTACTGCAGCCGGACAGGTAGATATATTTATTATGTAATGACTGATGACGGACCTGCTGGACACTGTCAGCTCAGCAGCACCGCAGACTGCTACAGTAAGCTACTATAGTAGTATGTATAAAGAAGAAGAAAGAAAAAAAAAAAAAAACGGGTAGGTGGTATACAATATTATATATATATTATATACAATTATATATATATATATTATATATATTAAACTGGTGGTGATTATTAAACTGGTGGTCAGGTCACTGGTCACACTATCAGCAACTTGCAAGTAGTACTCCTAAGCAGACAATCACAATATATATTATACTGGTGGTCAGTGTGGTCACAATGGCAGTGTGGCACTCTGGCAGCAAAAGTGTGCACTGTACGTTATATGTACTCCTGAGTCCTGCTCTCAGACTCTAACTGCTCCCCACTGTCAGTGTCTCCCCCACAAGTCAGATAATACAGTCACACTATCTATCACTTCAGCAAGTAACTAGTCTAGTACTCCTCCTAATGCTCCCCAAAATTACTACTGTGTCTCTCTCTACTGTCTCACTCTCTTCTCTATAAACGGAGAGGACGCCAGCCACGTCCTCTCCCTATGAATCTCAATGCAAGTGTGAAAATGGCGGCGACGCGCGGCTCCTTATATAGAATCCGAGTCTCGCGATAGAATCCGAGCCTCGTGAGAATCCGACAGCGGGATGATGACGTTCGGGCGCGCTCGGGTTAACCGAGCAAGGCGGGAAGATCCGAGTCGCTCGGCCCCGTGTAAAAAAAAATGAAGTTCGGGCGGGTTCGGATTCCGAGGAACCGAACCCGCTCATCTCTAGCAAACACGTTTGCAAAATTCTACAAATTTGATACCCTGGCTGAGGAGGACCTGGAATTCTCTCATTCGGTGCTGCAGAGTCATCCGCACTCTCCCGCCCGTTTGGGAGCTTTGGTATAATCCCCATGGTCCTTACGGAATCCCCAGCATCCACTAGGACGTCAGAGAAAATAAGAATTTACTCACCGGTAATTCTATTTCTCGTAGTCCGTAGTGGATGCTGGGCGCCCATCCCAAGTGCGGATTGTCTGCAATACCTGTACATAGTTATTGTTACAAATATCGGGTTTTGTTGTGAGCCATCTCTTCAGAGGCTCCATTTGTTATCATACTGTTAACCGGGGTTCCTATCACGTGTTACATGGTGTGATTGGTGTGGCTGGTATGAGTCTTACCCGGAATTCAAAAATCCTTCCTTATTGTGTCAGCTCTTCCGGGCACAGTTCCTAATTGAGGCTTGGAGGAGGGTCATAGGGGGAGGAGCCAGTGCACACCAGATAGTCCTAAATCTTTCTATAGAGTGCCCAGTCTCCTGCGGAGCCCGTCTATTCCCCATGGTCCTTACGGAGTCCCAGGCATCCATTACGGACTACGAGAAATAGAATTACCAGTGAGTAAATTCTTATTTTTCTCTCCTGAGTGCTGAAGGAGGACTCTTTGAGAGTCTAGAGGTGTAGCTTTTATACCATAATGAGTACCAATCTCATGCCCGTCCCTGCAATGTATAAGAAGTAAAATAATTGCTAAGGCGATCACTTTACTTCTGGGTTTAGACCCTGGCTGCACTAGTTCACATGTGCAATCGTCAGACTGCGTATGTGAGCGCAGACAGTAATGCAGAGGGATCTCAAGGATCCTTCTGCTGGGAATTATTGCATAATGTAGCCCACAGGCTACAAAAGCCATTTAGAAATGGCATTAGCTGCCGGGCCAAGCTCAGAAATGCTTTGCATTATGGAGCTTGGTGAGTTTCACGGTTTACCATCTGCCGTAGAAACTTTTGGTGTTCAAAATAGGAGGAACGCAATAGATATCTCAAATATCCACTGCAGTCCGCAATACATACATTCAGGGGCTGATTAATATTTGTGGGCAGCCCCCGAAAACTGACTGTTTTTGGAGATGTCTCGCAAATATTATTTATAAAATATTCCACTTAATAAACTTTTTATATTTTAACATAAACTAAAAAATGTTTTATGTATTCATTAACTGAGTCTCCCGTCTTTAGTGAATGCTAATTTCACAGGGTCCGCAAATTATTACTGATATGACTGTTACTCTACTGTCCTGCTGGTGCTCCTGGCCTGCTGTATAGCAGCCAGACATAGATTTTATATACAGCACTCTTGGGGAGATGTATCAAGCCTTCGAGAGAGATAAAGTGCAGATGTCCAAACCACCCAATCATCTTCTGTCACTTATGTAGCACAGTACATGAAATGATACCTGTAGTTAGAAGCTTCATTTGATTTGGGCAAATACTCAACTTTATCTCTCTCCACGGCTTGATACATCTCTCGGAAAATATCATGTCTTCCTTTCACTTAATTAACAAGTTAAATTCATTAATTGTCTGGGAAACAAGGTAAGAAATTCACAGTATAAGATAATGTTATAAAGGCTTGTCAATACCTCCTGGTACATTTACATTGATTTATCATTCACATTTCTTCCATGCCAGACAGGGGTGGATTGGGAACGTAAAGTGGCCCTGGAAATATATGAAAAGTGGCCTCATGTAGGTTGGAGTAAGTCAGCTATAAGCGGGGCCCAACACAAATTGGGCTTAAGCAAACTGTTAGCATTACCCACGGTGGTAGTAAGCAAGGCTAATGCAGCATGGTAGGCGGTGGAGATCACTCCGGTGGGTGAGGCATTGCACTGGTAGGCAGTACCTTCACCTGCAGGAGAATCATGTCACAGGAGGTGGAGATCACACTAATAGCTGAGGCATTGTACTGGTAGGCAGTCACAGCACTTGCAGGAGGATCATGTCACAGGAGGTGGATATCACACCAGTAGCTGAGGCATTGTACTGGTAGGCAGTCACAGCACTTGCAGGAGGATCATGTCACAGGAGGTGGAGATCACACCAGTAGCTGAGGCATTGTACTGGTAGGCAGTCACAGCACCAGCAGGAGGATCATGTCACAGGAGGTGGAGATCACACCAGTAGCTGAGGCATTGTACTGGTAGGCAGTCACAGCACCAGCAGGAGGATCATGTCACAGGAGGTGGATATCACACCAGTAGGTGAGGCATTGCACTGGTAGGCAGTTACAGCACCAGCAGGAGGATCGTGTCACAGGAGGTCAGGATCACACCAGTAGGTGAGACATTGTACTGGTAGGCAGTCACAGCACTAGCAGGAGGATTGTGTCAAAGGAGGTGGAGATCACACCAGTAGGTGAGGCATTACACTGGTAAGCAGTCACAGCAGGAGGATCTTGTCACAGGAGTTAGAGATCACACCAGCAGGTGAGGCATTACACTGGTAAGCAGTCACAGCAGGAGGATCGTGTCACAGGAGGTAGAGATCACACCAGTAGGTGATGCATTGCACTGGTAGGCAGTCACAGTACCTATGGTAGCTACACCCCTATATATAACACATGTAACTGTGACAGGGATGGTGGCCTCTCTCAGCTCTGGTCCCCATAGTAGTTGGCTGTATGGCAGCATTTGAAATAGTGGCACTATGCTGTGGCCACACCCCTTTTTTGTCCAATTGAAAGGTATGGGAGGGCGCAAATTTACAGTTTGCAGGGGGGCGCCGAACACCCTAGCACCATCCCTGACACTGGCCCTGCATGTTGGATATATTCAGGGGTGCTGCTGCTGTTAAAATGACATTATACTGGTCCTGTATGCTGTAAGAATACAGGGGCACTGTGAAAATAAAGGGGCACTGTTCTGTGTGCTGTAATAATAAAGGGGTGCTGTCCTGTGAAATGGAGAACAACAATTTGGAGGACAAAAATAGTGGAAGATCAGGAACCATTTCCAGTTCCTAGTACTAGTGCTGAAGCTGCTGCTGCCACAAATCATGACATTGACGATGCAATTCCATCAACGTCGTCTGCTAAGGCCGATGCCCAATGTCATAGAGGGCATGTAAAATCCAAGAAGCAAAAATTAATAAATCAGAAAAAAAAAAGAAATTGTCTTATGAGAAATGTAAAATTGGCAATATGCCATTCACGACACGAAGTGGCAAGGAAAGGCTAAGGCCTTGGCCTATGTTCATGACTGGTGGCTCAGCTTCTCATGCTTAGCTTAGCCATCCAGCAACCTCGATGCACCTCTTTTTTTCTTTCCATCATGTGCTGTTTGGGGCCTATTTTTTAAATCTGCTATTCTGTCTGACACTGCAGTGTCACTCCTAGATGGGCAAGGTGTTTGTGCCGCACACTTGTGTCGCTTAGCTTAGCCATACAGCTATCTCATTGCACCTCTTCTTCTTCTTTGCATGATGTGCTGTTTGGGGCCTAGTTTTTAAAAGTACCATCCTGTCTGACACTGCAGTGTCACTCCTACATGGGCAAGGTGTTTGTGCCGCACACTTGTGTCGCTTAGCTTAGCCATACAGCTATCTCATTGCACCTCTTAATGCCCAGAGGGACGGGCGATCCTGAGGCCATGGTTCCCCAGAGGTTTCCCCCCAAGGGGGTTTTTCTCTTCTGAGTGCTGAAGGAGGACTCTTTGAGAGTCCAGAGGTGTAAATTTTATACCATAATGAGTACCAATCTCATGCCCGTCCCTGCAATGTATAAGAAGTAAAATAATTGCTAAGGCGATCACTTTACTTCTGGGTTTAGACCCTGGCTGCGCTAGTTCACATGTGCACTCATCAGACTGCGTATGTGAGCGCACACAGTAATGCAGAGGGATCTCAAGGATCCTTCTGCTGGGAATTATTGCATAATGTAGCCCACAGGCTACAAAAGCCATTTAGAAATGGCATTAGCTGCCGGGCCAAGCTCAGAAATGCTTTGCATTATGGAGCTTGGTGAGTTTCACGGTTTACCATCTGCCGTAGAAACTTTTGGTGCTCAAAATAGGAGGAACGCAATACATATCTCAAATATCCACTGCAGTCCCCAATACATACATTCAGGGGCTGATTAATATTTGTGGGCAGCCCCCGAAAACCGACTGTTTTTGGAGATGTCTCGCAAATATTATTTATAAAATATTCCACTTAATAAACTTTTTATATTTTAACATAAACTAAAAAATGTTTTATGTATTCATTGACCGAGTCTCCCGTCTTTAGTGAATGCTAATTTCACAGGGTCCGCAAATTATTACTGATATGACTGTTACTCTACTGTCCTGCTGGTGCTCCTGGCCTGCTGTATAGCAGCCAGACATATATTTTATATACAGCACTCTTGGGGAGATGTATCAAGCCTTCGAGAGAGATAAAGTGCAGATGTCCAAACCACCCAATCATCTTCTGTCACTTATGTAGCACAGTACATGAAATGATACCTGTAGTTAGAAGCTTCATTTGATTTGGGCAAATACTCAACTTTATCTCTCTCCACGGCTTGATACATCTCTCGGAAAATATCATGTCTTCCTTTCACTTAATTAACAAGTTAAATTCATTAATTGTCTGGGAAACAAGGTAAGAAATTCACAGTATAAGATAATGTTATAAAGGCTTGTCAATACCTCCTGGTACATTTACATTTATTTATCATTCACATTTCTTCCATGCCAGACAGGGGTGGATTGGGAACGTAAAGTGGCCCTGGAAATATATGAAAAGTGGCCTCATGTAGGTTGGTGTAAGTCAGCTATAAGCGGGGCCCAACACAAATTGGGCTTAAGCAAACTGTTAGCATTACCCACAGTGGTAGTAAGCAAGGCTAATGCAGCATGGTAGGCGGTGGAGATCACTCCGGTGGGTGAGGCATTGCACTGGTAGGCAGTACCTTCACCTGCAGGAGAATCATGTCACAGGAGGTGGAGATCACACTAATAGCTGAGGCATTGTACTGGTAGGCAGTCACAGCACTTGCAGGAGGATCATGTCACAGGAGGTGGATATCACACCAGTAGCTGAGGCATTGCACTGGTAGGCAGTCACAGCACCAGCAGGAGGATCGTGTCACAGGAGGTGAAGATCACACCAGTAGGTGAGGCATTGCACTGGTAGGCAGTCACATCACCAGCAGGAGGATCATGTCACAGGAGGTGGAAGTCACACCAGTAGGTGAGGCATTGTACTGGCACGCAGTCACAGCACCAGCAGGAGGATCGTGTCACAGGAGGTGAAGATCACACCAGTAGGTGAGGCATTGCACTGGTAGGCAGTCACAGCACCAGCAGGAGGATCGTGTCACAGGAGGTGAAGATCACACCAGTAGGTGAGGCATTGTACTGGTAGGCAGTCACAGCACCAACAGGAGGATTGTGTCAAAGGAGGTGGAGATCACACCAGTAGGTGAGGCATTGCACTGGTAGGCAGTTACAGCACCAGCAGGAAGATCGTGTCACAGGAGGTGAGGATCACACCAGTAGGTGAGGCATTGTACTGGTAGGCAGTCACAGCACCAGCAGGAGGATCTTGTCACAGGAGTTAGAGATCACACCAGTAGGTGAGGCATTACACTGGTAAGCAGTCACAGCAGGAGGATCGTGTCACAGGAGGTGGAGATCACACCAGTAGGTGAGGCATTGCACTGGTAGGCAGTCACAGTACCTATGGTAGCTACACCCCTATATATAACACATGTAACTGTGACAGGGATGGTGGCCTCTCTCAGCTCTGATCCCCATAGTAGTTGGCTGTATTGCAGCATTTGAAATAGTGGCACTATGCTGTGGCACACCCCTTTTTTGTCCCATTGAAAGGTATGGGGGGGCGCAAATTTACAGTTTGCAGGGGGGCGCCGAACACCCTAGCACCATCCCTGACACTGGCCCTGTATGTTGGATATATTCAGGGGTGCTGCTGCTGTTAAAATGACATTATACTGGTCCTGTATGCTGTAAGAATACAGGGGCACTGTGAAAATAAAGGGGCACTGTTCTGTGTGCTGTAATAATAAAGGGGTGCTGTCCCGTGAAATATAGAACAACAATTTTGAGGAAAAAAATAGTGGAAGATCAGGAACCATTTCCAGTTCCTAGTACTAGTGCTGAAGCTGCTGCTGCCACAAATCATGACATTGACGATGCAATTCCATCAACGTCGTCTGCTAAGGCCGATGCCCAATGTCATAGAGGGCATGTAAAATCCAAGAAGCAAAAATTATTAAATCAGAAAAAAAAGAAATTGTCTGATGAGAAATGTAAAATTGGCAATATGCCATTCACGACACGAAGTGGCAAGGAAAGGCTAAGGCCTTGGCCTATGTTCATGACTGGTGGCTCAGCTTCTCATGCTTCGCTTAGCCATCCAGCAACCTCGATGCACCTCTTTTTTTCTTTCCATCATGTGCTGTTTGGGGCCTATTTTTTAAATCTGCTATCCTGTCTGACACTGCAGTGTCACTCCTAGATGTGCAAGGTGTTTGTGCCGCACACTTGTGTCGCTTAGCTTAGCCATACAGCTATCTCATTGCACCTCTTCTTCTTCTTTGCATGATGTGCTGTTTGGGGCCTAGTTTTAAAAGTGCCATCCTGTCTGCCACTACAGTGCCACTCCTAGATGGGCCAAGTGTTTGTGCTGCACACTTGTGTCGCTTAGCAAAATCATCCAGCTACCTCATTGCACCTTTTTTTCTTCTTGCATGATGTGCTGTTTGGGACCAAGTTTTTAAAAGTGCCATCCTGTCTGCCACTGCAGTGCTACTCTTAGATGGGCAAGGTGTTTGTGCCGCACACTTGTGTCACTTAGCAAAGTCATCTAGCTACCTCATTGCACCTCTTTTTCTTCTAGTTTATAAACCCAGGGAAGGGGAAGGAGGGGGTTGGTAGGGTCTGTAGTTCATGTCCAGGAGCAGGGTCGCACATCTCTTGTCCTCAACCTGCCCATGCATTTGCTGAATATGGACGGCCAGTGTTTATCTGGTCCAGAGTCTCTCAATTTTGTATTTTTAAATGGTAGTTCTCCATCTTGTAGGGAACAATCTAATAATGGCGGCTATCCTGTCAGCATTTTGTATGGATTCCCAATTTGATTCTGAAAGCCCCTCTATAATGGTAGCCATCCTGGTATCTTTCTCTCTACTCTAAAAATCTTCTTGTCTAAGCTTATGGCATTTTGTGTGACATCTAACATCCTTCCTAGTAGCACTCACTGAGCTTACTACTCCAAGCAATAACCATGTCTCTTTGCACAGCTGCACTCCTATGCTTCTCCTCTCCTTCTGACCACTTCTCCAAGGTAGCTCTGGCATCACATTTCTCTCTGGCACTCACCTCTCGGACTCCTCCTTCCTTCCTTCCTTCCTTCCTTCCTTCCTTCCTTCCTTCCTTCCTTCCTTCCTTCCTTCCTTCCTTCCTTCCTTCCTTCCTTCCTTCCTTCCTTCCTTCCTTCCCTCCCTAGGCAGGTGAGCATCAGGTCCAGGTGTTGCACCTATGCTTTACTTGTAGAAAACATACCATAGAACAAATTGGGAGGTGATTCAGACCTGATCGCTGCTGTGCATTTTTGCACAGCGGGCAATCAGATACTAACTGCACACGCGCGTCAGACAGTAACAAAGGGAATCTCCAGTCAGCGACGGGATGGTGCGAAAAATTCGATCACATGGGCATTTGCAAGGTGATTGACAGGAGGAAGCTGTTTGTGGGTGGTAACTGACCGTTTATTAATCCGGATTCATCTCACCTTTTTGACTGTGTTTAACATCTTCTGGACCGTCCGATAGGATCGTGCCCAATTGGTATTTATTGTAATAAAAAATTTTTTTGGATTTACTTCCCACTGGTGACATATGTTTTATTTCACCGAGATTGGAAGTTATTGTCGGCGAAGATCCACTTCCCAAGGAGATAGTGGAAAAAGAAACCGCTACGAGCCTGATATCTCCTTTGAAGACTGTAAGTGGGGTACGCCTGCCCATTCATTTTCTAACTCTATAAGGGGGATCTATCTGAATGTATAACCACGGTTAAAAGATACCTTTACGTGATTATTGAATATACTCTGAGTGTGAGTACGGTACGCTGATTTAATTTTCAGTTAAGCTGTGAGGGGATTAAAAAATAACGTCACTGTGACTTATTGATTGGGTCATTCTTCTCCTTGTCTTTTGCACTGTGCCATTACCTTGGGAGGATTTGAAGGGGAGTAACGCGCCCCAATCCATTCGGAAGGGAGAAGTTTGGACCCATAAAGAAACCTTTATGAGTGGAAACTCTTCCGTCATAGACGTGAGTACGGTACGAACCTTTGTGACCAACTACAGAATCTAGAAATATCCATCGTCCCCTAATTTAGGACATACTACACGATATCTCTCTTCACTCTTCTTTTTGAGGGACTTTGGATGAACACAGAAGAAACTCCCACACCCTATGGACAGGATATAAAAAAGGATTGGAAGACGACCTCCTCTATCTTTTTTTCGAACTGAAAAACCACTGTACGGAAAAAACATTTAAGTGGACTATATTTAGCTGAGCGCGGCAGAGGTAGTTCTCAATTTGTATTTTGCGTTTGTCTAAAGGTGTTGGGTGACACCAGGGTTCTGCACAGCCGCAGCCGCTTTGAGCGCAGTGATTGACTATCCTTGTATTTTTCGTTTATTGGGAGTGTCTGGAAAAACACAGGCGTTCTCAAGCTTTTTCAGGGAGGGTGTCTGACGTCAGCTTCGGCCCCGATCAGCCTGACTCTATCGCACTGTAAGAGTAAGTCCTGGGCTGCTCACAGACTGCACTAAGTGGATTTTAGCAGCTCGGCTTACACATAGGATCGCACACTTGCACAGTGAATTTTCATTCCCCCTAGAGGCAGGGACTATCTGAACGCAGGACAGCAAAGTTAGCAGCCCAGCGATCAGGTCTGATGACTACCACATGATCCTCTAGTAGTGGCTAGAGGATCATGTGGAATCACGGTTGATTACGTCCAGGGCCTATAGGAAAATTATGCTTCTTCAAAATATACTTTACTATTTAAGATTAGTTTTTGTATTTTGAACCATAAAAATCCCCTGCACTTGGTACCAAAGGAGTGTGCCCCACGTGCCTCACCCTAGTTATGCCATAGTCCTATAGTATACCTATCGGCCAGACCAAGCTTGAAAAGGGCTGTTTATTGACAATTTAATCCTTCGTTTTGAATAATTAATATTAATCAATTGCAGTCTATGAGAGACATATATTAAAAAAACCATTAATAACAATCAATAAATTCCATATGGGTTCTCTGTAAACATCTACCTACTAGTATTATATTGGATACACACTGGGCAATATATCTTCCATTCAAGCAAATGCTGCTATATCGTGATCCCATCAGCGGGTGTGTACTCCCAATATGTCTGCGAATGACATAGTCAGGCTTGGACTGGCCCACAGGGGTACAGGGGAAACCACCGGTGGGCCCCACTGCCTGGGGGCCCACCTCCTGCTCTAAGGATCAGGTTCCAGACTGTGCACTTGAATTATACATTATACATATGTTACCTTATACTGGACTATGGTGTATTTTCTACAGTGCATTGCTGTTACTAATCTGTTATTAATCTGGTACATTATCATGCATGCAGCAGCTGAATTTACTGTATATATTTATGAAGGGGCCCAGACGTTGCAGCTTGTCAAACCAATGAGGTGGTAGGCCACACCCCCTCTGCAGACTGGCCACACCCCTAAACATGGGTCCCTACCACTGCATTCCCCCGGTGGGCCCTGCATGCCCCAGTCCGACACTGGACATAGTTCACAGACAAATTGCATAGGCTGTACAGCCGATGGCTGATAAACCTGCAAATATATTGGGTCATCTGGCTGTGTATATGGGCGGCCCGCTGACCACCTGTACACTTGCTGTGGGGGACTGACATCACAGTTGGGCAGGTAAATTCAAATGGGGATCCTGACCAAATCGCCGGGCATTCGATTGGTAAGTGTGGATACTTACCTTGAACGGTGCTATGGCGGGTCTGCCGACATGTCGGTCAGGTGTGTACCCAGGCTTAGGCTAAGAATCTGGTAAAACAAAATACTCCACTGTACATATAACAAATCATTGTCTGTCTTTAGGAAGCGGGGGAACTTTTCATGTCATGCACAGTTTATCTGAATCTGGCAGTCCTCAGTTCAAATCTTCCAGACGTTATTTATTTCATTGCATCATTTTCAATACTAACCTACACAGCATATGTGTCATAATAACCAGTGTGTGAAAGCCATATATCCTGTCTGCAATGCGTCATATATTTTAAAATACCAATATCACGCTGTGTTATTGAGGCCAAAGCTGAGTGCGACACATTAGAAGGCAGAAAGCTAGATCCTGACAGATATAGAGTATTAGATGTAAATTTTATTAATAGCTACTTCTTTGTGTTGAGGTACAGTATGTACATAAAACAAATGGACAGGAAAAAACATAACTGCTTATACAAATCCAGAAAGACCAGACATCCAAGTGGTTTTGTGGGGAAAACAACATGCTTAGGCTGGGTACACACTGTCCGATGTGCACCCGATATATCATACGAGCCGCCGGTTCATACGATATATCGGTACCTTCGGACAGTGTGTATGAGCGATCTCGTATACGATGTGCGGTCCTGCAACTAGTATACGACGTCACATATGTTTTGTTCTGCACTTGAGAGCAAAAGATATGTGACTGCCCTGCATGCTCCGGGATGTGGGCGGATGTGGTTGCAGCCGATACATCATACAGTGTGTATACACTTACAATGTATTGTTTGCGATGTCACATCTGCCCGACATCCTGTAGTGTGTACCCAGCCTTACAGTCCACCAGTATGTGGCAAACCCACTGTGAGTGAAAGCAAGCATGCCCCCAAATCTCTCTAATGATCAGAGCCGGCCCTAACCAATATGATGCCCTAGGCAAGATTTGGGCTGGTGCCCCCTAGCACCACTGCTGGTTCTGCCTCTGACCTTGCACCTCTTTCCCAGCACCATCACCCCTCACCCATAGCAGTCCTTGTACCCCCTATATTTTAAATAGGAACAGTTCGCACATTTGACGCACAGCCCAAAAAGGGGCATCTTCTTGCTGGGAAGGGACATGGCCACACAATAGTAACCCCAATTCCAATTATGCCACACAGTACTGCAACTTTATCCACATTTTATCTTGCGATAGTGTCCATAATTCATATTACATCCCACAGTAGTATCACTTTACCTTATAAACGTTACTCCTCACAGTAGAGCCCCTTATTCACATTACATCACACTGAATTGCTCCTTATTCACATTACACCACACCTTATTGCTCTTTATTCACATTAGACGACATAGTAGTGCCCTTCTTATATGCAACGCCACATAGTAGAGCACCTTATACACATAATGCCACACATTAGTAATGCATTTATACACAATTCCACACAGTAATGCCCCTTACACATATGAGACACATTAATGTCCTTATAAGCCGCTCATAACTTTATTGTGATTACATAAACCTTTTACTTAAGCTAGCTTATCACTAAATAAAACCACACCACACACTGAAATAAAGACACGGACACAGTAGCTGGAGTTAAAGGTCAGACGATGTTTATTAATCGCTGACCAACTCTTTAAACTAATAATTGAGGCCGAATTAGAATTGAATTGAATATATATTAACTTTAGTTTGGAGGATGGCAAACAGAAAACCGCTGCCAAACACCAGCACCCGTCACCTAGATGACAAACCACCAAACCAAGGAGGGGAGTACACATACCCCGCCTCCTTCCCGCATAACCCGCATTGTGCTGGCCTTACCCCTCTTTCTCTGGCAAACGTTCGGTTCCCGCAGGGGAACGTCTAAATGTCCAACCGCAAGAAAAGGACACACCTGCCGTCCATTTAAAGAGGGAGCCCCACAATGACCACTTATGCCTGTGTGACAGCTGGTTGGCAGCGATTTCCCGCCAATCTGGCTTTCAATAGCCCACAGCAAGAACAAAAAACGTAGACGCATTCTGGGAGGGCGGGCGGGCATAAACTGAAAGGCAAGAGGGAGTCTAGCAAGATGGCCACCCCCTATATACTAACCTAAGACCCTCCTCTTCATCCTGATGCACAACCCCTTAAACCAATAGGAAAAAACCAACCGGGAAAACTGATCTGCCTAGCAACTGCTTAGTCATTTAACAACCAATCACAAAAAGTTGATCGCTTATATGGCCTCAGGCTTATGCAGCCTTCAGCTTATCTAAGCCGCTCATAACTTTATTGTGATTACATAAACCTTTTACTTAAGCTAGCTTATCACTAAATAAAACCACACCACACACTGAAATAAAGACACGGACACAGTAGCTGGAGTTAAAGGTCAGACGATGTTTATTAATCGCTGACCAACTCTTTAAACTAATAATTGAGGCCGAATTAGAATTGAATTGAATATATATTAACTTTAGTTTGGAGGATGGCAAACAGAAAACCGCTGCCAAACACCAGCACCCGTCACCTAGATGACAAACCACCAAACCAAGGAGGGGAGTACACATACCCCGCCTCCTTCCCGCATAACCCGCATTGTGCTGGCCTTACCCCTCTTTCTCTGGCAAACGTTCGGTTCCCGCAGGGGAACGTCTAAATGTCCAACCGCAAGAAAAGGACACACCTGCCGTCCATTTAAAGAGGGAGCCCCACAATGACCACTTATGCCTGTGTGACAGCTGGTTGGCAGCGATTTCCCGCCACCAAGGTTTTCCAAACCGCCACCGCCATCCGCAAACAGAACCTTAACCAACCAGAAACTAACTAGCTCTAACGAAAAAGACCGAAAATATCTTCCAGAAAAAACTGCACTCCTTCCGGAGAAAGGTGAACCCCATCGTCTCTATAGAACTGCCTGTTCTGCAGCACCAGCAGAGGATGCTTAATTGCCACTCCGCCTATGGCCTTGACAAACAGAGACACCGTCGAGTTCACCTTTTTGCGTGCTTTCTCCAGCGCCGAGAAACGCACCGCACCACGCCAATGGAAACGGGGCACCATTTCCGACCAGACAATGCATACCCCAGGCCAGTGACAACGTATCGCCACCACATCCGCCTTTATAGACAAAATCAAGTCTATGCCTTTAACTCGGCCCAGATCATTACCACCCAGATGAATGATAATACAACTGGGGCGACCCCAGCGGCGCTCCCTAGAAAAAAGGACGCGCAACAAATCACCCCATAACATGCCCCTAACACCTAACCATCTAAATTGCCGGGACCCAAAAATCTCAGTCGCCCTAGATGCCATGGGATGTTTCTCCGCCCAAAAAACATATGAATGACCAACCATCCATATGTGGTCTCCAAAATTGCTGACAGCTGTAAAAGAAAATATCCTAATGTCAGATTATGCACATAATCTGTGACTTAAACACAACGTAACCAATAAAACCCAAGTGAAGGAGAAAACTCAAAAAACCTCCCGTGGACCTTGGTAGAACAGCCAATTGAAATTAGGCCCCCTCGGAGGAAAAATTTTAAAAATTCGCTTCACACCCTCGATTCCTGAACGGTAAGCGTTCAAAAACCGACGAGTAAACACGTTTTTGGGTTAGCGCAACAGGCGCACTTATAACTTATCTATACGGACATAGGACTTATAGGAGGCCGACTTCCAGCGACCCAACTCCCGAATAGCCGCTGGTGATGAACCAGCGGCCGCCGCATGGGTAGCCGCCCCAATCCGAAAGGAATGAGTACCGAAGTCCGCCTCCTGCAAGCCCAACGCCGTCAAACATTTCTTGAACACCGATGAGAACTGAAACTTTGTCAGAGGGTCCAACTGCGCGTGCACCAGCAACTGGTTGCCCCCCGGAGGTCTTAACCGCACATACTCTTGCGTCAACCGCAGCGGGCAAACGCCCATACCTCCCTGAGCCTCCAAGGACAACCAGCGACCCCGACCTGTTTGATCTGTCTTGGACCGCACAATCCTACAGAGCAACAGGCCCTCCTGCAAGCGCACATTCTCGTAGAGCAGACCCGATTCCCGGGACGCCTTGCTGCTCGCCACTAGCTCGCTCACCCGAAAAGCCCCGAAAAAGGCCAGGGCATACGCGCTACTAAACAATGCCACCTCAAATTCCGAGGACGCAATCCGAGGTAGCACACGCAGCAATTCCGCTAGCAGCTGCAACGTTATAGGCCTACGTGAATCCGCAGGCGCCGGGTGCAACCTAGCCCAACCTTTCAGCGCTCTGGAAAGGACAAACGACCCCGTGGGGTCCGTTGTCCCGTGGAGTCGCGAGTGAAAGGCGATGCCCGCAAGGGCAGTAGCCATGGCCGCTTTTGACCTACCGTTTTGGTAATGCTCCCAAACAAAGGTCAACAGGGCGTCGGCCGAGGACTCACCTGCTACCCCGTACCTACTCTGAAAGGCTGACCAATCCCGCCATGCAGCATCATACGCTCGTAGCGTAGAGGGAGCCAGTGCACACCTGGCCAACGCCGTTAAACCGCTTCGACCATCTGCCAGACAGAAGGTGGGCACTGTAACCCCTCTGCCTCCGCTCCCGGAACCAACGTCCTGAATTTGTCAAACTTGAACCGGGACAATGCATCCGCAATTCCATTGTCAACTCCAGGTACGTGGCGAGCCCTAAAATTAATATTGCGCTGCAAACAAACCAACACTAAATGCCTTAGCAATCGCAGCGCCTGCGGAGATGAGGAACGCTGGTTATTAATCGCATGCACTACCCCTAAGTTGTCGCAAAGAAACAAAATGTCCCTATTTGCGAACCGTCCGGCCCATAACTCAAGCGCCACTAAGATCGGGAACAATTCCAGCAGAAGCAGGTTCTTGGTAAACCCACGCGTTACCCAAGATGCCGGCCAGGCCGCAGCGCACCATGAGCCAGTGAAGAACGCGCCGAAACCTCGACTGCCTGAAGCATCCGTGAACAACTGCAGCTGCTTACTGGAACAACAAGGAGCGGGCCACAACACTTCCCTGTTGAAGGACACCAGGAACGAGACCCAAATCCGCAAATCATCCTTGATCTCGCGGGAAAGGTACACGGAGTGATTCTGTCGAACCGTCCCCGCGGTGGCCCGCTCAAGTTTGCGACAGAAAATCCTACCCATGGGGATAATCCGACACGCAAAATTGAGAGAACCAAGCAAGGACTGCACCTGTTTAAGCCGAACCCTGCGTTTTCCTAAACAGTCTGTAATCAAACCCAATAGTTTCCGCACCTTATCCTCGGGCAAGCGACAGCACCCCCCTACCGTGTCAATCTCGATACCTAAATAGCTAAGACAAGTGCAAGGACCCTCGCACTTATCCTGCGCAACCGGTACCCCTAAAGCGCAGAATAACGACCTGGCCACCGAGAGAATGTCCCCACAGACCGAACTGTCTCCGGGGCCTACAAAAAGAAAGTCATCCAGGTAGTGAGCCACCCCCATCTGCCCGGAGGCGGTCTGGACGCACCAGTGCAAAAACGTGCTAAAGCACTCAAAGTAGGCGCAGGAGACAGAGCAACCCATGGGGAGACACCGATCGACGTAGAATTCGCCCCCTATTTTGAAACCCAGAAACCGCAGGGAATCTGGGTGTAGCGGGAGTAGCCGAAAGGCCGACTCCACGTCCAATTTTGCCAACAGACTCCCCGGACCACAATCCCGCACTAATCGCAGCGCGTCGTCAAACGACTGATATCGAACTCTGCATTGGGCTTCCGGGATAGCGTCGTTGACCGACAGCCCCGGCGGGTGCGACAAGTGCTGTATCAAACGAAACTTACCTATGGCCTTCTTGGGCACTACCCCTACTGGGGAAATGCACAAGGAGGGCAACGGGGAAAGGGCGTAGGGCCCAGCCATGCGCCCCAGCCCAATCTCCCCGTCAACCTTCCGCCGGACTTCCTGCGGGAATTCCCGAGCCGATCTCAAATTCTGGCGTGCAACCACATACACCGAATCCGGGATTGGCAAACGAAAACCGTGCTGAAAGCCCTGCAAGAGAAACGATGCCGCCGACTCATCGGGGTACAAGGTAAGCCAGCGCTGCAACTCGGGAACTATAATCGGGGAGAAGGCCTTACTTGCCAATTCCACCGGCCTCGGTGGAAGCGGCAGGCTTACCGCCTGTCGCCGCGGTGCATTCCTTGGCCGGGTGACTGGCTCCGCACAACCTGCATGAGTGGCGAAAACGACAGCCCGTTCCTTTGCCGCATTTGCCGTCGTTGTAGGCAAAGCACTTGCCTTTTCCCGTCAATCGAGAAGCCACCGCCCCGGCCGCCCCGGGCTTCTTGGCCGTGACGTCCGGGGTGGGTTTGACCTGCTGCGTGACCTCCAACCACACCTCAACATCCTTAAAACCCGCGGGCAGGATGGGGTTGCCATCCTGATTGCGACGAAACTTCTCGTCGTAATCCCGCCACGCGGAACCCTTGGATTTTAAGTACATATCGTGTACTAAAAACAAATATTTCACCAAGTTGGCATACTCCGCGGGACGCGATTCCGTGTAGCAAGCCATGAACACCAAAAACCCACGCAGCCACTGGTGAAAATTGCGAAACGCATTTTCCCCAATACCACCTGGTTTCTTGGCCGCGTCAAAACCCTGCCGCATTTCCTCTGTAAGGGTGAATATGTCTACATACTTCCCATTACGTATTTTTTCCCGCATGCGCTTACGAACCCCTCTTGTCACTGCCGTGTTGGCGCAATGTACCATCTCGCCGTAACGGGGAGGGTCGGAGGGGACCACCTGCGCAGGAGCGGCCACCTTGTGCGCCTCCTTGGCCATTCGCCGCGCGATGAGCCTAGCTAATTTACGCGGGCGCCGCGGAGAGCCGGATGATACGCTGCTAGAAGACGAGGAACTACAAGTTGAAACGTGTAAAGGAATATTTAGCTCACCGGAGTTTGAAGGACCCGGAACCGCGTCGTCCGCTGCACCCGCCTCCGCTGATGGCCGTACCTCCACGTTCGCAGTCGCGCTTGTCCGTGACCTTCGCCTCGTGACGGGCGTAGCCCCTGAATTAGACAGAACCTGCAAGGGAGAAAAAGAGGGGACAACCGGCACCGGGGGAACCAGAACATCATTAACACTTGTCCGCAAATGCGGAGGCGGAGAGCCCGTCCCCCCGTTCTGTGGCGGATGGCCGCCCGGCAGCTGCAGGGAGGGGGCCCCCGCCGAGGTGTACCCGATCGACTGCGTAAAGGCTGACCCGCTCACTGCACCGAAACTCGCGGGGTAAGACGGCCGACACGCCGTATGCGGCGGGCAGCCGCCCGCCCCCGCCCATCCGTATGACGCCGGAAGGAACTGAGGGGGCGCCGCGAGAGGGGGCCAACTCTGTGCCACCTGATACCCACCGCCCGGTGCCTGCCCTGACTGCAGGCCCGCAAAGGCCGGCAAGGGCACCGCGACTCGGGGGCCACCGACCGACCACGTGGACTGCACGCCGGCGCCCGCGCTGGCCCCGTGCGGGGAAAACTGTGTGCCGGACACCGTCATGAAGCCCATGGAAGGCATGCTGGCGGCTAAGGGGAATGCTGGAGCCGGAGGCCACGCAAAACCCCCGGGGAAGGACTGGCTCCCCGCGAAGCCTTGCTGCGCTGCTACCGAAAGCGCCCCGCCGGGCGTCATATAAGCCGCCGAGACGGATGTCTGTGTGGACCCAAACTGAAAAGGACCGGGAAGGGCGTGGAGAGGGGTTTGAAAACCGACGAGCGGGGGCGCCGTTAATGGCGTCGGGGCGTCTGACACCCAGGAGGAGCCCGAGCAGGCCACCGAGGCCGGGGGAAAACCCTGCCATGTGACTGCCGCCGGGGCGGGTGTGGCGGCCGCTGCTGCCACGTCCCCCGCCCCGGCGACACTAGGCCCAAACGGCCCAATATTATTTAAATTGAGGTGCGGTGTGCTAAACCCCCCGCTGGAGGGGGGTAGTATGGGGCCCTGTATTGTCCCGGGGACAGCGGGAGCCGCTACCCGCTGCCCTGGGCTCATATCCCCCAGCTGCATATTGACCCCCCCCTCGCCCCCCGCAGCTCTGCCGCGGCCGTCCGGCACAGCTTGTGCCCCCAGGACGCCGCCGAGAGCCGACCGCGGGGATGGAGGAGGAGGGCCGGAGGCACTTATGGAAGGAGGGAGGGAAGTCGTTTCGCCCGCGGGAGGCGCCGGGGAGCGCGGCCCAGCCGGACCGCGCGCACCCGCGCCACGTGCAGAGCGGCCGCCGGCCGCCGGAGGGGAAGTGCTGCAGACGCCCGAGGCAGGAGGGAGAGGAGAGGCCCGTCCCGCTGCGAGCGCCGGGACGCGCGGCCCGGCCGAGCCGCGCGCATCGGCACCACGTGACGAGCGGCCGCTGGCCGCCCGTCTCCGTGCGGCAGGGGAGCGGGCTGTAACTGCCCGTCCCCGCCGCCTGTCTGAAACAGGGGGAAGTCCTCTCTGTGGCGCAACGCTCGGGGAGCGGGAGCGGAAGGCGCTCCCCGCATCCACGAGGCGCCGGGGGGGGGGAGCTGCACGTTTTGGACGAGGCATGGCAGAGGGGGGAGAATCTGCAAAAGTAGACAATGACACGCAGAGAGGGGGCACAGCACTGTATAATGCCCTAGAGAAGGCAAATGAAATTCAAAAAAAACAAAACAAAAACAATTTACAGGCAGTGAAAATAAGCAATAGTACTTATCCTTCCTGGGGCATAAACTGAAAGGCAAGAGGGAGTCTAGCAAGATGGCCACCCCCTATATACTATATACTAACCTAAGACCCTCCTCTTCATCCTGATGCACAACCCCTTAAACCAATAGGAAAAAACCAACCGGGAAAACTGATCTGCCTAGCAACTGCTTAGTCATTTAACAACCAATCACAAAAAGTTGATCGCTTATATGGCCTCAGGCTTATGCAGCCTTCAGCTTATCTAAACATAATGTACCTTACATATTATGACAACCTTTATTAATGCCCTTTTACACATAATGCCCCTTACACATATGCCACACATTATTAATGCCCTTATACACATAATGACACACATAGTGCCCCCTACACATTTGCTGCACATTATTAGTGCCCCTATACACATGATGACACACATACAATAGTACCCTGTTACACATATGCCGCACATTATTAAAGCCCTTATACACGTAATGACACACATAGTGGCCCTTTACACATATGTTGCACATTATTAATGCATTTTTACATGACACACATTATGCTCCTTACACATATTCTGAACACTACTGCACAACCAAGCCACTCACATGCACACAGCACTCACACTTCCACTAACACTGTGACCTCTGCCTCTGCTTGGATACAGATGTGTCCTCACAAATCTTGCATCAATGCTAAGGTCGGGCACCTTTTTTTATTAAAATGCATCTTATTTGTTTTGCTATGTGGCTAGGATTCACAAGCAGCTTCTACTGATTAAAATGATATGCAGCATGCCTATGTACTGTGTGAGACTGCGGCTGTATCTGCATATGAAATGCTACATACATAATATAGGCATGCCGCATATCGGCCCTCATTCCGAGTTGATCGGTCGCAAGGCGAATTTAGCAGAGTTACACACGCTAAGCCGCCGCCTACTGGGAGTGAATCTTAGCTTCTTAAAATTGCGACCGATGTATTCGCAATATTGCGATTACTAACTACTTAGCAGTTTCAGAGTAGCTCCAGACTTACTCTGCCTGTGCGATCAGTTCAGTGCTTGTCGTTCCTGGTTGACGTCACAAACACACCCAGCGTTCGCCCAGGCACTCCCACCGTTTCTCCGGCCACTCCTGCGTTTTTTCCGGAAACGGTAGCGTTTTAAGCCACACGCCCCTGAAACGCCGTGTTTCCGCCCAGTAACACCCATTTCCTGTCAATCACATTACGTTCGCCGGAGCGAAGAAAAAGCCGTGAGTAAAAATACTTTCTTCATAGTAAAGTTACTTGGCGCAGTCGCAGTGCGAACTTTGCGCATGCGTACTAAGCGGATTTTCACTGCGATGCGATGAAAAATACAGAGCGAACAACTCGGAATGAGGGCCATCATTTTAATCAGCAGAAGCTGATGATGCCCCTAGGCATATCAAATGCCCTAGGCAATTGCCTAGTTTGCCTATGCCTATGGCCGGCTCTGCTAATGATATATAATATCCTGAGAACAATGGGCCTGATTCAGAACTGCAAGCAAAGTGCCTTTGAAGCTGCTAATGTGTATGCAGTGGCTGCACGTAAATATGCTGATCTCCATAAGGGATCACAGTTGCAGCCTCAAATATACCTGCATTTTTGCCACCACTCCCCATTGACTCCCCCAAACGGTCCCTGTCAATCACTTTGTGAATAAGTCCTCTCTGCGACTGCCATTGCAGCAAATGTGCAGTGCGACTTAGATGCACAGTGGTAATCGCTCCACTGCATTCTAAATCAACACTGCGTCCATCGAATCAGGCCCTATGTGAGAGATGTACTAAGTAGAGATGTGCGGCTGGCACTTTTCGTGTTTTGTGTTTTGGTTTTGGTTCTAATTCCATTTTCGTGTTTTGGTTTTGGCTTGGTGTTGCCAAAACCACCCTTTCGTGTTTTGGTTTTGGTTTTGGGTCTGGATGATTTTTGGAAAAAAACATAAAAACAGCTAAAATCACAGAATTTGGGGGTAATTTTGCTCCTACGGTATTATTAACCTCAATAACATTCATTTCCACTCATTTCCAGTCTATTCTGAACACCTCACACCTCACAATATTGTTTTTAGGCCTAAAAGTTGCACCGAGGTGTCTGTATGACTAAGCTAAGCGACACAAGTGTGCGGCACAAACACCTGGCCCATCTAGGAGTGGCACTGCAGTTGCAGACAAGATGGCACTATTCAAAAACTAGTCCCCAAACAGCACATGATGCAAAGAAGAAAAAGCGGCGCAATAAGGGTAGCTGTATGACTATTCTAAGCGAGACAAGTGTGCGGCACAAACACCTGGCCCATCTAGGAGTGGCACTGCAGTTGCAGACAAGATGGCACTATTCAAAAACTAGTCCCCAAACAGCACATGATGCAAAGAAGAAAAAGCGACGCAATGAGGTAGCTGTATGACTATTCTAAGCGACACAAGTGTGCGGTACAAACACTTGGGCCATCTAGGAGTGGCTCTGCAGTGGCAGACAGGATGGTAGATTTAAAAAATAGGCACCAAACAGCACATGATGCAAAGAAGAAAAAGAGGTGCAATGAGGTAGCTGGATGGCCAAGCTAAGCGACACAAGTGGCCGACACAAACACCTGGCCCATCTAGGAGTGGCACTGCAGTTACAGACAGAATGGCACTTAAAATAACTAGTCCCCAAACAGCACATGATGCAAAGAAGAAAAAGAGGTGCAAGATAGACTTGTCCTTGGGCCCTCCCACCCGCCCTTATATTGCATAAACAGGACATACACACTTTAACAAACCCATAATTTCAGCTACATTGTCTGCCATACAACTGTGGCTGAAATGACTGGTTTGTTTGGGACCCCACCAAAAAAGAAGCAATCAATCTCTCCTTGCACAAACTGGCTCTACAGATGCAAGATGTCCACCTCATCATCATCCTCCGATTCCTCACCCCTTTCACAGTGTAAATCCTCCTCACTGAGTATTAATTTGTCCCCACTTGCAGGGGTTGTGCAAATGGTGGAAGGAGCCACCTCTTACCGTCCAGTGTTGGGAAGGTCAGGCATCGCAACCTCTGACACACTTGGACGCTCCTTGGGGATTTGTGATACCATCTCAGAGCACACAGTTCTTTTCTGTGCTCTTTCCAGCTTAACTATTTTCATTTTTCTAGCGGGAGGATGAGGGCTTCCATAGTCATGTGAAGTTGAACCATTAGCCATGAACATAGGCCAGGGCCTCAGCCGTTCCTTGCCACTCCGTGTGGTAAATGGCATATTGGCAAGTTTACGCTTCTCCTCCGACGATTTTAATTTTGATTTTTTTAGTCATTTTTTTACTGATCTTTTGTGTTTTGGATTTTACATGCTCTGTACTATGACATTGGGCATCGGCCTTGGCAGACGACGTTGATGGCATTTCATCGTCTCGGCCATGACTAGTGGCAGCAGCTTCAGCACGAGGTGGAAGTGGATCTTGATCTTTCCCTATTTTTGGAACTTCAACATTTTTGTTCTCCATATTTTAATAGGCACAACTAAAAGGCACCTCAGGTAAACAATGGAGATGGATGGATACTAGTATACTTATGGATGACGAGTGACTGACGACACAGAGGTAGCTACAGCCGTGGACTACCGTACTGCGTCTGCTAGTATAGAGATGATAATGATATAAAAAATATATATATATCACTACTGCAGGTATATATAATATAATGACGGACCTGCTGGACACTGTCAGCAGACTCCTAAACTACTAGTATGAAGAAGATAGAAAAAAAAAACCCACCACAGGTAGGTATACAATTATGGACGAGCACTGACGACACAGAGGTAGCTACAGCCGTGGACTACCGTACTGCGTCTGCTAGTATAGAGATGATAATGATATAAAAAATATATATATATCACTACTGCAGGTATATATAATATAGTGACGGACCTGCTGGACACTGTCAGCAGACTCCTAAACTACTAGTATGAAGAAGATAGAAAAAAAAAACCCACCACAGGTAGGTATACAATTATGGACGAGCACTGACGACACAGAGGTAGCTACAGCCGTGGACTACCGTACTGCGTCTGCTAGTATAGAGATGATAATGATATAAAAAATATATATATATCACTACTGCAGGTATATATAATATAATGACGGACCTGCTGGACACTGTCAGCAGACTCCTAAACTACTAGTATGAAGAAGATAGAAAAAAAAAAACCACCACAGGTAGGTATACAATTATGGACGAGCACTGACGAGACAGATGTAGCCACAGCCGTGGACTACCTACTGCGTCTGCTAATATAGAGATGATAAAGATGATAGAGATGAACAAAAAAAATATAACACTACTGCAGGTAAATATTTATATAATATAATGAATGACGGACCTGCTGGACACTGTCAGCAGAATGCGTTTATAGAATAAAAAAAAAAAAACACCATAGGAGTGTTTGTTTAACTTTTTCAGGCAGACAATATACTGGTGGTCACTGGTCAGTCACACTGGCAGCAAAAGTGTGCACTGTACTCCTGCTATTAACTGCACCCCAGTCTCCCCCACAATTCAGCTGTGTGAGCAGTGAGCACTCAGCACAGTCAGATATACATAGATGATATTATCATGCAGCACACTGAGGCTGAGCACAGATATGGTATGTGACTGTGTATCGTTTTTTTTCAGGCAGAGAACGGATTATAAATAAAACTGGTGGTCACTGGTCACTATCAGCAAAACTCTGCACTGTACTGAGTACTCCTAATGCTCCCCAAGTAGTAAATCAAGTGTCTCTCTAATCTAGGGGTGGGCAACATGCGGCCCGCGGGCCGGATGCGGCCCGCGGACCGATCCTGCCTGGCCCGCTGTGCCCCACCAGAGTGCAATGACAAGAGGCCCGACAGGCCGCTTGTCATTGCACTGCTCGCAGACGCGGCGCCGCGGAGGAAATCCCGGTCACGTCACATGGTCAGCTGACCGGGATTTCCTCTATCTCATGCGCTGGGCGTCACGGGGGCGGTGCTGGGCGGGCACTGCAGAGTGGGACTCGGAGCAGAACGAAGCGGCCAGTGGGGAGCACAAGCGGAGGCCAGTGGGGAGAAGAAACGGCGGCCAGCGGGGAGAAGCAGCAGCAGCAGCAGCGCGGATCATCACTGACAGTGGGGATCGTCACTGACAAATAGGTAAACCCCCTGGATAAAGCTAAAGCTGCCCTATAAGTTATGGGGAGGGGAGTTAAAAACGGTTGTATGGGTTTAGGGGAGTGGGGGGGGGGGGTGAGGGTAAGTACTGCTATATAGGTTTAGGGGAGGGTGGGGAAAGGGGGGTAGGGACTGTCTGCCGTAATGTGTAAAAACGGGGGCCCTGTCTGCCGTAATGTGTAAAAACGGGGGCGCTGTCTGCCGTAATGTGTAAAAACGGGGGCGCTGTCTGCCGTAATGTATAAAAACGGGGGCGCTGTCTGCCGTAATGTATAAAAACGGGGGCGCTGTCTGCCGTAATTATAAAAACGGGGGTGCTGTCTGCCGTAATGTGTAAAAACGGGGGGTGCTGTCTGCCGTAATGTGTAAAAACGGGGGCACTGTCTGCCGTAATGTATAAAAACGGGGGCGATGTCTGCCATAATGTGTAAAAAGGGGATGCTGTCTGCCGTAATGTGTAAAAACGGGGGCGCTTGCTGCCGTAATGTGTAAAAACGGGGGTGCTGTCTGCCGTAATGTGTAAAAACGGGGGCACTGTCTGCCGTAATGTATAAAAACGGGGACGCTGTCTGCCGTAATGTATAAAAGCGGGGGCGCTGTCTGCCGTAATGTATAAAAGCGGGGGCGCTGTCTGCCGTAATGTATAAAAGCGGGGGCGCTGTCTGCCGTAATGTATAAAAGCGGGGGCGCTGTCTGCCGTAATGTATAAAAGCGGGGGCGCTGTCTGCCGTAATTATAAAAATGGGGGTGCTGTCTGTCGTAATCTGTAAAAAGGGGACGCTGTCTGTCGTAATGTGTAAAAAGGGGGACACTGTCTGCCATAATGTGTAAAAAGGGCACGCTGTCTGCCATAATGTGTAAAAAGGGATCTCTTTTTGAGTATTTTGTGTGTGGCCCTCGAATATTCGCTGGAAGTGTTAAGCGGCCCCCCAGCTGAAATAATTGCCCACCCCTGCTCTAATCTATTCTACACGGAGAGGACGCCAGCCACGTCCTCTCCCTATCAATCTCAATGCACGTGTGAAAATGGCGGCGACGCGCGGCTCCTTATATAGAATCCGAGTCTCGCGATAGAATCCGAGCCTCGCGAGAATCCGACAGCGGGATGATGACGTTCGGGCGCGCTCGGGTTAGCCGAGCAAGGCGGGAAGATCCGAGTCTGCCTCGGACCCGTGTAAAAAGGCTGAAGTTCGGGGGGGGTTCGGATTCCGAGGAACCGAACCCGCTCATCTCTAGTACTAAGCAGTGAAAAGAGTGGAGAAGTGAGCCAGTGGAGAAGTTGCCCATGGCAACTAATCAGCTGCTCTGTATAATTTTATAGTCTGCAAATAATAAATGTTACTTCAATGCTGATTGGTTGCCATGGGCAACTTCTCCACTCTTTTTACTGCTTAGTACATCTCTCCCATGTCTTTGTACAGTTTTGTTGCACATTATATAACTTGGCCACACACGTCAAGATATTATCTTCCATCATGATTGAGGACAACCAGATCTATGTTCATCTGGGCAGCACATATGATTGGCAATGTTGTGCATTCCATAACTGGTTATCTGGAAATGTTCTTGCTGTGTCATTTCTAGCAGCCAACACCTTAAACAGACACAATTGTTACATGATAGTCACCATTTAAACAGTTTATCTCTTTTCCCTTCCCTCTGTAATTGGACATATGTGGTTTATTCACAGCTGAGATATCTGCTAGTTAATTCGTCTACTAGGTACACTTTATTCAGTGATAAGCATCTAAATCTAATGTGTGGCAGTGTTTGCAGATGAGGGTGGGTCATGCACACGTTCTGTACTAGATGCTTCTCCTAATATTTACAATGGGAGGGTTGGGGTCCTGATGTCCAATTGGCAAACCCTGGAGGTTGCTGGTCAGATTCCATAAGATAATGCAGAGTCAACATGGTTTTGTCACAAACATTGTCCTTATTTTAAAAAAACAGATAAACTCTTCAGTAACCATAAAAGTGTACGATAAAGGAGCCAGTTAGAGGCGTTGGGTATGTGTGACTGGGAGTCAGGAGACCGCCGCTCACAATACCGACGCCAGGTATATGCAAGTGCAACGAAGAACCTTGCCGGCTCAGCTCGCCACAGTGCTCGCCACAGTTTCTATTCCCACTCTATGGGTGTCATGGACACCCACTAGTGGGAATAGTCCCTGTTGGTTGGCACACTTTGGCCTGCGGGTGGGACAGCGGGACAGTCCCTAAAAACGGAACTGTCCCACGAAAATCGGGATAGTAAGGAGGTATGCTTAAGGAAGCTGGGACGGGCCTCACTCGGTAAAGACAGGTGCCTCCCAGGCATATGCTGCTTGCAAGGCAGTTAAGATGAGTCTCTATCAGGGCCGGACTGGGACTAAAAATAGGCCCTGGCATTTTTGAAGCACACAGGCCCACCTCTGTGACTCCTCCCCTTACTATTCCTGACTCCTCCCACTTATTAGTCTATGCTCTTACAAATATAATTAATATTCTAACAACATACAAGCGTACATCATTCTCTATTCAAATACACACAACCAGTAGTTGAAGTGGAAATTTTTAAGTAAGGGTATGGAAATGCGAAGTTTGTAATTAAGCGCGCGCCGAATGCGCGCGCGCTCTGGAAAAGGGGCGTGGTCACTCAAAGGGGGCGTGGTCTTCAGTGTAGTTTACCACACCATACACCCCTTATACTGTACGCATTATGCACCACAATAGTAGGACCCCTTATACTATCTAGTACTGGTGCCTCTTTCACATTATACCACACAGTATGAGCCAAAATTCACATTATAGCACCCGGTATGAGCCAAAATTTACATTATATGCCCCCAATAGTGCAGTGCCAGATCCACAATTGCCCCCACAGTGCCAGGTATACAAATGCCCCCACAGTGCCAGGTATACAAATGCCCCACAGTGCCAGGTATACAAATGCCCCACAGTGCCAGGTATACAAATGCCCCACAGTGCCAGGTATACAAATGCCCCCACAGTGCCAGATCCACAAATGCCCCCACAGTGCCAGATCCACAAATGCCCCCACAGTGCCAGGTATACAAATGCCCCACAGTGCCAGGTATACAAATGCCCCACAGTGCCAGGTATACAAATGCCCCCACAGTGCCAGATCCACAAATGCCCCCACAGTGCCAGATCCACAAATGCCCCCACAGTGCCAGGTATACAAATGCCCCCACAGTGCCAGGTATACAAATGCCCCCACAGTGCCAGGTATACAAATGCCCCTCAGTGCCAGGTATACAAATGCCCCCACAGAGCCAGATCCACAAATGCCCCCACAGTGCCAGATCCACAAATGCCCCCACAGTGCCAGATCCACAAATGCCCCCACAGTGCCAGGTATACAAATGCCCCACAGTGCCAGGTATACAAATGCCCCACAGTGCCAGGTATACAATTGCCCCCACAGTGCCAGATCCACAAATGCCCCCACAGTGCCAGATCCACAAATGCCCCCACAGTGCCAGGTATAGAAATGCCCCCACAGTGCCAGGTATACAAATGCCCCACAGTGCCAGGTATACAAATGCCCCACAGTGCCAGGTATACAAATGCCCCCACAGTGCCAGATCCACAAATGCCCCCACAGTGCCAGATCCACAAATGCCCCCACAGTGCCAGGTATACAAATGCCCCACAGTGCCAGGTATACAAATGCCCCACAGTGCCAGGTATACAAATGCCCCCACAGTGCCAGATCCACAAATGCCCCCACAGTGCCAGATCCACAAATGCCCCCACAGTGCCAGGTATACAAATGCCCCCACAGTGCCAGATCCACAAATGCCCCCACAGTGCCTGATAATGTCGATATTATCTTAGACCGAAAAGCTATACCTCTAGATACACTATTACCGTGGAGCCGCTATGGCCGCTAGACTGAATACACGTGCTACGCACTTTGTACGCTATTTGCGTACAGAGTCCTGCACGTGGTACGCACTTGGCGTACATACGTCGCGCTGAGTGTACAGAGTACACACAGCATGCGCACACACAATTGATAACCTTTAAACCTTGTTAATGATACAATGTAAATGATATGATTACACTTTAAACCCTTAGCAGCAAAGTACTGCAACAATGTTATACTTTAAACCTTTAAGTAGCGCTGACGGTATAAAGTACCCGCAGTGCGTACACCTTACCAATACTTATACACCTTATACCGATAAATACACTCTAAAACCCTTGCAGGAAAGTGAAGACACAACACAGTTTTTGTAGTTGAAACCACAGGGTTCTAAGGCCACCGTGGATTTGTTCCAAAAGGTAAACAGTACAAATTATACACTACAGGCTAACAAGATAAATCTAAACAGAATAATGGCTACAGAGAATGTACATACGTGAGGATGTTCGCAAGCGCAACCCGGCCGGTCCTCCGCTGGTCATACAGATAGCGTTCAGAGTCTTCTGACCGGCCAGGCAACAATGGGCTTTTTATACACAACATGCATACACAATACAATGGTCACTGTAATCTCATTGTCCATTGGACACAGGGATGTGTCCTTACATTACAGAAGAGGTCATAGGTGGATTTGAATAGGTGGGCGATGTCTTTCCCCAACTGCTCTTGTGGGTGGTATCCTCTGGATTCCCGCCGCATACATAATATACAGTAAATACAGTTAATATCTATATTCTACTTCTGCACATAACTATACGCAGGAACATGCAATCTTTCTCTAACCAACACCGGAATGTTACCCTCAAAATACCCTACAGCTGGATACTAGACATCACCTTCCAACCTTTATCTGACCCTTCCTATCATGCAAAGGTGAATCCCTTAGTCCTGGAACTGTTTGAACTATTGATACTCGCTGATGCGGTCTAGGGGAGCTATATCTAAAATGTACACTATTTGGGTTAAATATGTAATGTTCCAATAACCCTCTATGCGTTCATAAACTCTACCGTAAATGCGCATACCACGCTCTAAGGCGCATGGCCGTGTAAAGCTACGTTACGCAAATTGCGAATATGTGCACGCACGGCAGACTGAGTGCACGCGCAGCGGGCATGTGCATGGGGTTAGTACATGGGGCATGCATTACAATATTTTTCGACTGTGACAGTCCACCCTTTGGCAGTCAACAATAACTGCCACTATCTAAACATTAAACAGAAAAATATACAATACAATCTCTACAGATGATTGGATGGTAGGAGGAGAGGTATAGGTGGGAAATGTATGACCTAGTGAAAAAGTAAAAGCATGTATGTATGAAATCCATGTCTGAGGGGCATGTATCATCGTGCCGTGTATGTTCTAGATAAGCTTCGAGGTATTGTGAAGTATACATTAAATCCTTCTTATCCCGTATTAAGGGTCTGTAAGTGGGCCAACAAACACTACTGAGCTCTTTTCGGCTCCTTGTTCCAATAAATGGGGTGCACATTTAGTTGATGATACATGGAGGGGGAACATATGTGAATGCTAATATATATATATCACCTGTCGACTATGTGTGATACTACCTGAAGGTTGTAGAGATGAAGATAAGACACGTATCACAAATACATTCACATAACATTTGTGCAATCGTTCTTGGGTGTTGATTGAAGTCTTGTCCGTGTGGGTGTATCTTTGCTGTGAGTGATAATCAAAGCCTTTAGAGTGTCCATCAAAGTCTTTTGAGTGTTCATCAAAGTCTTTAGAGTGTCCATCAAAGTCTTTAGAGTGTCCATCAAAGTCTTTTGAGTGTCCATAAAAGTCTTTTGAGTGTTCATCAAAGTCTTTTACGGATGGATGTATTTTTCTTGCTGAGGGAAAACAAAGGATAAACAGGTGAAAGAAACGGAACGTGGAATCACGTCTTATCACAACATTGTCTCTATTGATGGGTCATAAATGAAATCAGTTGTTGTAACAATGCCCCCGCTCCTTAAACTCATCACTTTGGTACTATGCTTGCGCTGCGTTAAAACTCGAACACACCTAAATATCAAACCAATCATTATGACAACTCCCAGGATACAAAGGAGAAACTTTCCTACACTCACGATAACATTTTGAGCCCATTCTCCTAAACCTGAGAACCAATTGCGTGGGTTCAACCATGAGACCCAGCCGGTCAGTTCATTACTCACAGCAGTAAGGGTAAGGTTGTGTCTCCTTCGGAACTCCCATTTCAATTGCAAGATATCGTCCATTTTTTGATCTATGACCTCGGTTGGGTCATCAGTGCTGTTTGTAATATACGTGCAGCACTTCACACCATACTGAGTTGCCAAGGTGACACAGTACCCGCCTGTCACCGCTGTGATATAATTTAGAACCATCCTGTGCTGGATCAGTTCCGTTTTGTAAGCTTGCAACTCCCTCCCTGTATACCTGAAGGTGTCATCATACAACTCGGTGATATTATCTATTAGGTTCGCTAGCGCGTGGATATACCTATAATTTATAATTCCTCTGGCGGTACGGGTGATATCTAACGTGAGTAGGAATTGAATCCCAGTGGATTCGTGGATCAAATCAGAGGCTGCGTGCTCTGTCCTATCTATAAGGTGTCTCTTAAAGATGTGTTCATAGTGAGTATGAGTGTAAGGAGCTTGAGCATTGCGGTGAATGTCTTTCATCTTATTATGGGTTATGGTCATAACTTCTGGCAACACTCTTCCAATGTAACACACTCCCTCTGAGTTTGGGGCAAGCCACTTATACGCCTTCCTCCCGCATATGAAATATGCATCATCAGGGAGAACATATGGGACAGAATATGACATTATCATATTGCAAACCTTCCAAGTGAAAAATCCTATCCCTAACTCTCTCATCTGTTCAGTACACGTATCAGGCTGTATGATATGCGCACAGTACCCTGGTGATGCTTCTCCAACCCGCATAGTCCTACTTCCTAGAGTATACCTGTACCGAAAATACCTTCCACCGTCGGCTATTTGGCGTATAAGTTCAGGGTCTACGGGCATTCTGTCAGCTCTGTGTGAAAATGCCATGGTTTGGTTATTCCATGTCACTTCCCAATTTCCTGGCTTTCGGGAATTGGAAATGTTAAAACATACTAAGGATCTATCCACATGATATTGGTGGTGCTTCAAACTAGGGGGCCTAGAAATATTACATTTCTTGTCCACCGGTCTCCCACCCCGTATTTCAAGTACCTCATCTATTGCTAAAGGATACGGTACTAGTCCTGACTTGCTCTGACCTTGAGGTACCTGTGGGCACACCCAGCATTCTGTTTGGTTTAAAACCTTACCCACTAATGAGTGATAATCACTCAATGGATGACGGTCCATGTTGATATTAAGGCTGGACTGACATCTCTGGATGCACCCGTCCTCAACTATGTTTTCACAGTTTCTACAGATACAATTTTCCTCAGCCAATAACCCTTCACAGTGCCTTCTAGTTTCTTGACTACCAGATCGTTTTCTGATACTCGCCTTTGCTCGGTGAATGTGTTGCTCTTGGAATTCTACAAATCCGTCCTTGCCATCAGAACCCATTCCAGATCCTTTCTCGACCTCTCTGGTACTCTCACCAAAACAGACTGCTCTGGTCAACAACAGGGTCAACAGGAAAACCCGGAATGCAGTCTCTTGGGGTAAGTCCATCTTGTTAAGGGGGGGGGAGAAAGGAAACAAGGAGGGGGAGGAAAGGATGGTAATGGGAGATGGAGAAAATAATAAAAAGGAAAAAGAAAACTGGTGCGACAACCGCCTCTGGTCTTGTTATTCTCCTTGCTCAGGTGCCGTCTCAATTTTCCCGGAACAGACACTCCAGTGATACGATGTTCTCTGCAGTCTGTTCTTTGTCACGGGCTTTCTCGGGGTCAGTGACCTTCTTACAGTGGGACGAGTGGACCAAGTCTCTCTCTCGGCAACCTTCAATACTGTCGTGCTGGTTAGTAAGACTTGGTACGGTCCTTCCCATCTGTCAATAAGGCAACCTGAGCGTAGAAAATTTCGAATCATTACATAATCCCCAGGTTCAATGTCATGACAATTACTGTTTGGTAGGTCAGGAATCACCAGCTTTAAGTTTCTGTTTTGATTCCTCAACTGCTTGCTCATCTTAACCAAATATTTTACAGTCACCTCATTATTGCATTTCAAATCATCCTGGGGGTCAATCATTACATGGGTTTGTCGACCAAAAAGAATCTCAAAGGGTGATAGGTTAAGGGGGGGCCTGGGAGTGATTCTGATGCTGTACAATACAAGTGGCAAAGCTTCTGGCCATAACAATCCAGTTTCAGCCATCACTTTGCTCAGCTTGTTCTTAATAGGGCTGTTTACTCTTTCCACTTTCGCACTCGCCTGTGGGCGGTACGGAGTATGCAGCTTGCTATTAATTCCCATCAGTTTGCACATAACCTGAAAGACTTCACCTATAAAATGGGTACCCCTATCGCTTTCAATTATCCTAGGGATACCATATCTGCACACAAATTCCTGCACAATTTTCTTTGCAGTGAACGTAGCAGTATTTGTGGCAGCCGGGAATGCTTTTACCCAATTTGAAAACACGTCAATACAAACTAACACATATTTTAAATTTCTGCAGGGTGGTAACTGTATGAAATCAATTTGTATTACCTGAAAAGGGCCGTTTGTCGGCGGGATATGGGATGGTTCTGTTGGTATTGACTTTCCAATATTCTTCCTCAAGCAGATAAGACATGTCATTGCTCTCTTACCCGCATGAGAAGAGAATCCTGGCGCACACCAGTAGGCTCTCACCAGCTTACACATACCCTCTTTGCCCAGATGAGTCAGACCGTGTGCCACCTCAGCTAAGCTTGGAAGATATGCTCTGGGGGCTTCTGGCTTACCCTGTCCATCTGTCCATAGTCCTGAGGACTCCTGGCCATATCCTTTTGACCTCCAGACTGCCTTTTTCTGTGGAGAACACAAATTTTGCATTTCACTTAATTTTTGTGTGTTGACGGTATTGAATACCATCAGTTGTGTGATATCTGTCTCTATGGGAGTGCTGGCTGCTGATTTAGCAGCTTCGTCTGCCCGACTGCTGCCAAGTGACACTGGGTCTTGACTGTAAGTGTGGGCTTTGCACTTGATAACAGCCACTCTGTCAGGTTCCTGTATCACTGTTAGAAGCCTTTTTATATGGGATGCATGCGCTACAGGTGTGCCAGCTGCCGTCATGAAATTTCTGAGGCGCCATAGGGCCCCGAAATCATGCACTACTCCAAAGGCATACCTAGAATCTGTATATATATTGGCTGACTTACCCTTAGCCAATTCACACGCTCTGGTTAGGGCGACCAGCTCAGCAACTTGTGCTGAGTGCGGTGGGCCCAGGGGTTCAGCTTCTATGATACCTCTGTCATCTACGACTGCGTATCCAATACACAAGTCTCCCGAGTCCGTCTGTCTGTGGCAACTACCATCAGTGTAAAAAGAAAAATCTACGCCTTCCAGTGGGTTGTCACTAATGTCGGGTCTTGCAGTGAAAGTTTGGTTCAGATATTCCATACAATCATGTGTGTCAGTGTCTGTACTAAATCCTCCTTTACCATCATTCTCATCCTCCACCCTTTGTACCTGTCCAGGCACACCTGGGAGATAAGTTGCAGGATTTAGTGCGCTGCATCTCTTTATGGTGATGTTTACAGGGGCCATTAGTGCTAATTCCCACCTTGTAAACCGTGCCGATGAGACATGTCTGGTTTGGGCAGAGTTCAGTAAGGCTGATACTGCATGAGGTGTATGGATGGTTCCGGTTGTGTCCCAACACTACATCTTCACTTTTACTCACTAGCAAGGCTATCGCTGCAACACTTCGCAAGCATGTGGGGAGAGACCGTGCTACGGTGTCCAACTGTGCACTGTAGTAAGCTACCGGCCTGCTGGCATCACCATGTCTCTGGGTTAGGACACCTGCCGCACACCCAGCACTTTCCGTACCGTACAACTCAAAAGGTTTCCCATAATTTGGCATGCCTAATGCAGGTGCCTGTGATAGGCATTGTTTAAGTCTCTCAAATGACAGTTCGGACTCATCTGTGTGAGAGATCCGATCTGGTTTGTTCAAGGAGACCATTTCCTGCAAAGGTAAAGCCAGTATGGAGAACCCTGGGATCCAGTTTCGGCAGTACCCACACATTCCAAAGAAAGTGCGGATCTGCTGCTGGGTTTGTGGCAGAGTCATGTCGCGAATCGCCTGTATTCTATCAGCGGTGAGGTGTCTCAGTCCTTGTGTCAAGCAATGTCCCAAATATTTTACCTTGGTCTGGCACAACTGCAACTTATCCTTTGAAACCTTGTGTCCCGTATTAGAAAGGTGAAACAGAAGCTGTTTCGTGTCTTTCAAGGATGACTCGAGTGAATCTGAACACAGCAGTAAGTCATCTACATACTGTATTAATACTGATCCGCTCTCAGGTTGAAAGGATTGTAAACAGTCATGCAAAGCCTGGGAGAAAATACTTGGGCTGTCAATGAAACCTTGGGGTAAGCGAGTCCAGGTGTACTGTGCTCCCCTGTATGTAAATGCAAACAAGTATTGGCTGTCAGGGTGCAGAGGGACCGAAAAGAAAGCAGAACAGATGTCAATGACAGTGAAAAACTTCGCAGTAGGGGGAATTTGCATGAGGATGACAGCTGGATTTGGCACTACGGGGAATTGGCTCTCAACTATTTTGTTTATCCCCCTTAGATCCTCACTAGCCTGTAACCCCTCCCCCACTCTTTTTCACAGGGAAGATGGGACTATTGGCAGTGCTGGACGTCCTAACTAGGATGCCCTGTTGTAGCAAGCGCTCTATGACTGGGTACACTCCTAATTCCACCTCTGGCTTCAGAGGATACTGTGGGATTTTTGGAGCTATCCTACCATCTTTTACTTGCACTACTACAGGAGCTACATTTGCCATCAATCCAGTGTCTTGTCCATCTTTGGTCCAGAGGGATTCCGGTATCTGGGAGATCATTTCCTCTACCTTGGATGGACACTTGTCTATAACAGCAGAGTGTGACATCAACCTTTGTGGGGTGTCTAGCATATCCTGCACTTCCTGAACGTGATTCTCGGGTATATCTAAGAAAACACCCTCAGGAGTACAATATATGACACACCTCATCTTACACAATAAATCTCTCCCAAGTAGATTAGTCGGGGCCGATGCAGCCAGCAAAAATGAATGCTTGGTTTGCAAAGGCCCTATCGTAATCTCCGCTGGTTTACTTAAAGGATAGTGTTGCACTACTCCTGTTACCGCCATTGCTGAAATTGTTTTACCCGCGGTATTCATACCTACCGTTGAATTTAACACTGACCTGGCCGCCCCTGTATCTACAAGGAAAGGTAGTGATCTACCAGCTACATCAACTGTAACCTCGGGTTAATTTCCAAGGCTAGCAATCAATTTTACTGGCTGCAGACTACAGGTGTGGCCTAACCCCTATTGTATGTTGTGACCCTCCCGCCGCGCGCTGGCAGCTACAATATGTGAGGGGGGTAGCTGAGAATTTTCAGAGGTCTGCCAGTCCCTCCTAGGTGGGTACCTCCTGGTTTCCCCTGCATGTGGCTCATAATTCCTCCTATGCGGTCCCTGATCCCAATTTCGTGTGTTATGCTGTGAGTCATGTTCTGGTCTAGGGGGTCGATATACGTTGCTTTTATAATTACAGTTCCGTGCGTAATGTTCTTCCCTCTTGCAATTATAACATTTCACTACATACGACTTACCATCAGGGGTCTGGGGATTTGGCTGATGTGGCTTCGTTGTCAGGGCTTTGATACTTACGGTCATCAGCTTATCCCCCTGTGACTCCCTGTGCTTAATGATGTTCCGATCGTACCTCTCCAGTTAGGTTGAGTGGTTTGTACCCTTGTTCTCAACGTTTCTTTCAACCCGTCCATTAATACAGACACAGCTACCTCTCTATGATGTACATTCTCCTTAATGTCCTCGACCCCAGTGTATCTAGCCATTTCCTGCAGTGCTCGATTGAAATATTCAGAATCCGTTTCACCTTCTTTTTGTCTTATGGAGAAGATTTTATTCCACTTGACCACAGTTGGGAAATATACTCCTAATTGCAGATTGATCTGTAGTACATTCTCCTGAGTGTATTCATCAGTGAGAGGTACTTCTGCGTCTAATTTACAATCAGCAATGAATTTCACAGGGTCAATATTGGAGGGCAAACATGCCCGTAGCACTGTCCGCCAATCTTTGTTTGTGGGTTCAGTGGCGTTACCTAATTCTCTAACAAACCTCTGACATGCGGCTAGATCCTTTCTGGGATCGGGAAATTCAGACATAATTGTTCTCAATTCTGTCCGGGACCAAGGACAATGCATTGCAATGTTCCTGACGGGAGTGATTCCCTGAGCATCAGTTTTCCCATTGGGGACTGCGATCACCCTGACAAGATTTAGTTCAATTACATCATTCTGGGTTGCTTCTACAATGTGAGGTGCAATTGTCTCTGCATAATGTACGGTACCGTACTTACCTGTGGACACGACCTCACCTGTCCCTCCGCTAGGGGCCTTTGCTACTGTTCTTACTGGTTGGGCCGTGCCCACTTGTGTGTCTTGTATGGTGGCTGCTAGAGAGAGTGCCGATATCGTGCTGGGCTCATCTTCTTGGTCGCAGTCCTGAGGGAAGTTTAAGATGGGATACAACTTGCACGGGTTAGCATTAACACATTTATTAAGTTCACTCTTATCATATATTAGTATGCCATTGTCTGTAGCCACTTTCTCTCCTGTAATGTACGGTGGTGGTGGTGCAGTTGCTATCAGTTTCCTGCTAGGGTTGGAACCAGCTGCTTGAGCTAATCCCCTCTGCATATCGCCCTCTTGTTGCCACAAATGTAAACAATCTGTATGTCTAATCCTTTGTTTTCTGGATTTTATTATACATATCCTTCACCCTAAATTCTGCAACACCTCTGGATTAAAACTGCCTACCTTATGGAATGGTTCCCTATCTTCCTCAGTCATACGTTCCCATTCATTGCATAAAACCTCTGAGTGTGATCCATATTTCTCAAACATTATGTACCTCGCCGACCCCTTGGGCCACGGAATATCAACCTAAACCCTGGTTGATCGTCCCTTACTTGAGCAACTGGCCCCCATCTTTTGCAGGTATTGCCTTCTCAGCTAATTCCTACAAAAAAACAAAATACTCAGTGATAAGGCAACGGTGAAAGTTCAATGAGTGCTCTCACCCACTCACGCCCACGTTGGCCAATACACCTAAACACTGTCGTCAGCGCCGGTCGTACCCAACCTAGGGCCGTTGTGTAACCTTTATTTACTGGAAATGTATGGGAGTGACTTACCCTAACCAGTAAATATTGGTCGTTGGAGATTTCCTGAGTGACCAGCGAAACTCCCTTAAAATAAAAAAATTGTTACACAAATCACGTTGCGTGTGCTACACCTAGTGCCAATGATCCCACGATTTTTACGCAAAACTCATAAAAGGGTATCGCGGTGGCCTAAGTATTGCACCCACGAACGCGCTGTACAATCGCACAGCATATAGGTAACTGTTACTTATCCGCTTTACGACCAATGGAATCGTTTTTCAGGCTGTGAAACTTCAGCCAGAGCGTTTCTGAACGGGCCTATATGGGCACTACGCCAAACCCCTGGGCTGCGCTCTCTATGCAACTCTCCGCTGACCTCTTAGGCCGCGGTATTCAGAGCTTCGCGTGACTTTGTCAGCAGTTTTCTGACTTCGCTGACCTCTTGGTCTGCTGTTATCTACTACTTGCTCCTTTGTACCTTAATCAATGTTAACGTGAGCAAGCCACTCTCACGCTACCAAGTGTCCACTCACCTGGTGTTGTCTCCTACGGGATCCCGAATTCCCTGGGTCCACAAAACCTTTATTGTTTGCACACTTACGCTCGTTCACTCATATACACTTTGGTTTTTCTGTACAGAAAATTAACTTTCATTCAGATAAAACAGCCTTAGTTCCAGAGGTAATACAGTAAAAAAGGTTTTTAAACTAAATTATTGGAAACTGATCAATTTGTGCTATTATCGCGTGGCTACCGTCTCGCGCCTAAACTAAAACAATGCTATTGTGTGATTTGTATTTAGCGGTCGTACTTTTACGCATGTTGCGTAAACACGCCACGTGTGTATGCCTTTACGTTGCGTACGCAGTCCCGTACTCTGTCCGAGACACTTTTACAAAGGCCGTACGCCCGCAGTACTACAAATCCCACACTTCTATAAATGTAAGCGATATTTAACTATAATCGCTCACTTAACACAACACACAGTTTCTTCTGTATAAACCTTTACAACTAGGGCAGGCTGCGTGTGCGTCTTACACTTACTTCCTTAAATATTAACTCTATATTTTAACTAAATAGCAACAAATTTTCTCAGTATAGGTCAAAATGAATCTAATAATCAATACTTATGGCAATAATGCGCGCAGATATGCAAAGTACAAAATACAGGTGTATGTGTGTGTTGTGTGCGCATTTGGCACCAAAACAGAAATTTCACAGATTTAAAAAAAAAAATAGCTTTGCGTTCTTACCTTACGGATCCCTCCAGCATCCTTACAAACCATGCAGGGCAGACGCTTATCTAATCAGCACTAGTGTATCCACCAACCAAGAGAAGGCTTACGGGGGATACCTTTCCGCCCTTTGCTGATAGATAAAGTCTGCGTAAACCTGCTAGGCTGCGGGTATGAGGAAAAACCGGACGATGCCCCCAATTGATAATGTCGATATTATCTTAAACCATAAAGCTATACCTCTAGATACACTTTTACCGTGGAGCCGCTATGGCCGCTAGACTGAATACACGTGCTACGCACTTTGTACGCTATTTGCGTACAGAGTCCCGTACGTGGTACGTACTTGGCGTACACACGCCGCGCTGAGCGTACAGAGTACGCACAGCGCACGCACACACAATTGATAACCTTTAAACCTTGTTAGTGATACAATGCAATGATATGATTACACTTTAAACCCTTAGCAGCAAAGTACTGCAACGATGTTATACTTTAAACCTTAAGTAGCGCTGACGGTATAAAGTACCCGCAGTGCGTACACCTTATCAATGCTTATAAACTTTAAGCAGTAAAATATGCTTTAAAACCCTTGCAGGAAAGTGAAGACACAACACCGATTTGTAGTTGAAACCACAGGGTTCTAAGGCCACCGTGGATTATTTCAAAAGGTAAAACAGTACAAATCATACACTACAGGCTAACAAGATAAATCTAAAACAGAGTAATGGCTACAGAGAATGTACATACGTGAGAATGTTCGCAAGCGCAACCCGGCCGGTCCTCCGCTTGTCAGATAGAAAGCGTTCAGAGTCTTCTGACCGGCCAGGCAACAACGGTCTTTTTATACACAACTTACATACACAATACAATGGTCACTGTAATCTCATTGTCCATTGGACACAGAGATGTGTCTTTTCATTACAGGAGAGGTCATAGGTTGATTTGAAAAGGTGGGCGATGTCTTTCCCCAACTGCTCTTGTGGGTGGTATCCTCTGGATTCCCGCCGCATACATATTATACAGTAAATACAGTTAATATCTATATTCTACTTCTGCACATAACTATACGCTGGAACATGCGATCTTTCTCTAACCAACACCGGAATGTTACCCTTAAAATACCCTACAGCTGGATACTAGACATCACCTTCCAACCTTTATCTGACCCTTCCTATCATGCAAAGGCGAATCCCTTAGTCCTGGAACTGTTTAAACTGTTGATACTCACTGATGTGGTGTAGGGGAACTATGTGTACAAAATGCACTATTTGGGTTAAATATGTAATGTTCTAATAACCCTCTATGCGCTCACAAACTCCGCCGTAAATATCCATACCACGCGCATGATCGCAGGAGTGATCCTACGCAAATTGCGGATATGTGCACGCACGGCGGACTGAGTGCACGCGCAGCGGGCATGTGCATGGGGTTAGTACAGGGTATATGCATTACAATATTTTTCAACTTTGACATTATTAATCTGGTACATTATCATGCATGCACTAGCAATATTTACTGTATATATTTATCAAGAGGCCCAGACCATGCACTCTCTAATTGTTAGGTAAACCTCTGTAGTGACTGGCCACACCCCTAAACATGGGCCCCTACTATTGCATTCCCCTGGTGGGCCCTTCATGCTCCATTCCGACTGCTCCCCTTCCTATCTCTCCTGTAGTGGGGAAGTTCCGTTGGTACAGTAGCTCATGAAACCTGATACTCCTGTGTCTTTGCCTGCACTGCATACTGTCCTGCTCACATTCTGGCTGCCTGGTTCTGCTGCTGCACAAGAGGGAGAGCTAGTGATGTCAGTGTGCTCTGGCAAGCTGGCCCCCTAAGAGAGGGGCCCGGGGTACAGTATGCCCTGAGCTCCCACCTTAATCTGGCTATGGGTTTCCCAATCCACTCTGTACTCTGGTACTAAAATAACACAGAGAGATATTTGTTAAATATTGAAAAAATAACACTCACCCCTTCAAATAGGAAATGATAGAAACAGTAGTCACTGGTATACATTAGCATTATGCATATTTGTAGGGAAATGTATTTAAGAAGTTCAGAACATCATCAGTACATGTTGTTTTGTGGTGTGATTCTGGCAAAGTACTGTACATGATGTTGATTTTTATTGAGTCACCCCTATGCATCAAGCCTTTAAAAAGACCAATATATACTGTATATATTTATTTATAGTTTGGGTGGCATCAGAGACATGCATATACAAACATCAATATGCTATATAGTGGCTTACCTAGCTACCAGTGACCCACGTACGGTAACAAGCTCTTCTGTCTGGCACTGTCGCTAGAGACTTAGGGGTCTATTTTAATGAAGCAGTAAAGAGTGTGGAGAAGAGAACTAGAGGAGAAGTTGCCAATGGCAACCAATCAGCATTGAAGTAACATTTATAATTTGCTTACTATAAAATTGTACAGAGCAGCTGATTGGTTGCAACTTCTCCACTTGCTCACTTCTCCAAACTTTTCACTGCTTCAGGAATAGACTCCTGAGGCTGGGTACACAATGGCCGATGCACATCAGATGTGACATCGGGCAAGATTCCCCCCCCTGCCCCCTTCCCCCAAACGATATCGCTTATACATACTGAATGAAAGGAATGGACTTGGGGCACTTTTCGACATATGCCAGAAGTAGTGCCAGATGGCCAGTCCGGCCCTGCTGAATGACATTGTTTACTATATCATCAGTGATGGCACCTGGCCATATCCAGTCTTGTACAATATCTTTAAATTTCATGGTAAAAACAAAAGATATTGGGGGTCATTCCGACCCGATCACTCGCTGCAGTTTGCAGCGATCGGGTCGGAACTGCGCATGCGCCAGTGCCGCAGTGCGCCAGCGCATGGCAGCTTTCGTTACCTAGTGATCGCCTCTGAGACAGAGGCGGTCGCTAGGCAGGAGGGGGCTGAATGGTGGCGTTAAGCCGCCGTTTAGGGGGAGCGGTCCGGCCAATGCAGGCGTGGCTGGACTGTTGGGGGCGGGCCGCGGCGGCTGCGTGACCTCTCACGCAGCCGCTGTGGCCAGCGGGAGCGACGAGCAACTCCCGGCCAGCCGCAGGAGGTGCGCTGGCCGGGAGTTACTCCTCAAATACAAAGGCATCGCTGCTGTGCGATGCATTTGTATTTGTGCGGGGGGGGGGAGGTCTGACATGCGGGGCTGACTGGCCCTGTGCTGGGTGTCCCCCCGCATGTCAGGGAACATGATCATAGCTGTGCTAAATTTAGCACAGCTACGATCAACTCGGAATGACCCCCACTGTACATTGTTAATGACACGTGGGAGCGCGCATCGTTAACAACGTAGTGAATACACACTGGACGATGTGAACGATATATCCGGGGGATCGGACGAAATATCCGGCAGATTGGACGATATATCGGGTGCATATCGCCAAGTGTGTACCCAGCCTTACACTTTTATCCTAAGTCTTGTGCTGCCCTCTTGGCAGCCTCCAGTGTACCTGGACAAAAAGGGCGCTGTGCTCTTTCTAGACCAAGCCAGATGTCTCTGTAGTCAAGCTCAGTTATTTCCTCATAGTATATATAATCCTTCATGGCATGAATATGCCTTATTGTTGCCCACATATCTGAAGATATGACCAGATGCGGCGTGCGCAGGCGGGTGGCGAGCGATCTGGCCCTCCCCGTGTCCAGATTCCTACTTCGGACAGCCCTCAGTCGGCCATTGCGCTGCCCCTTTCAAGCAGTGACGACACTCCGGTTTCTCATCCTGAGGCCAATGCTCGGGATAGGAGGAGGTCGCGGCGCAGGTGGTTCAGGCAGGGTTTATCGTAGCAGGACAGATGTGCCGTGATACCCAACAGTGAGGGATCATCCGGGTCCTTGGTCCCGACGAAAGGTTTGCGAACCTCCCGTGGGGCACGCGACTCGCGTGTCGTGTCCGATCTTAGAGCGCCTGCTACGGCAGCTGCACCCTTGGTGGACGCCTCCATCTTGTCCGCCATTTGTGCCGCTGTCGTGTCGGCGGTGGCTCCATTGTTATCCTCCATACCCAGTGGACAGGAGCGACCCACTGCTTCTTTGGCGGATAGCATTGCGCAAACTCTTACACCGCTCCTGTCCTCTGGTGCGATGGCCGCCCCTCCAGCCCCTCTCCCGTCGGCTGCAGGACCGGTGGGGGAGCAGGGGAACAATGTCTCTTTTGTCTCCCCAGCCGTGGATGTCGGGACGGGAATGGAATCAGTCGGTGCATCCACAAGTCGTACGGAGGCTGCTGGGTCGGACGGAGTACCTTCTCGTGCAGGTGAGTCTTCATTGGACCCTGACTGGTCCAAGGGGAGCGCGGTAACCCCCCATAGCAGCGTGGGACCAAGTACTCAGTCCCGCTCCTCTAGCAGGGGCAGCAGTACGCGTAGGGTTTCCGGCAGTAGACACAGGCGCAAGCGTCGGGCACGGACTCTTCCCTTGCCTCCACGTCCTCGGAGGGTGTGTCCTCCTCCGACGGCGGTTTGCACAGGGTCAAGCATCGCAAATGGCGCAAGCGACGGTATTCAACCTCTTCCACCTCGCAAGTGTCGGTGGAGTCGGACACCGTTCACTGCGCCAACACGGCAGTGCAACGTGGGCTCAGGCCCCGTATCCGGGACCGGATCCGTAAGGGCCAATACGTCAATATTTTTGCTCTTACTAGCGATGATCGTAAAGCCTTGCTTTCAGGTAAGAAAAAGGACCAAGGTAGCGAGGACGCTTTGCGCTCATACCCGAATTGGGTTAGATGCATGTTGATCTTCGCGGCGTGTTACTTGGAGACGCGCCCGGACAAACACATGAACATTGTGCGCTATCAGTTCCTTATACATGTGCTGTACCATAAGTACAAAGGATCGGCTTGGCGACGTTACGATGAGGACTTCCGGTGCAAACAGCACGGGCGGCAGATCTATGGGGGTCATTTCCGAGTTGTTCGCTCTGTAAATTTCTTCGCATCGCAGCGTTTTTCCGCTTAGTGCGCATGCGCAATGTTCGCACTGCGACTGCGCCAAGTAAATTTGCTATGCAGTTAGGAATTTTACTCACGGCTTTTTCATCGTTCTCGTGATCGTAATGTGATTGACAGGAAGTGGGTGTTTCTGGGTTAGGGTAAAACTGACCGTTTTATGGGAGTGTGTGAAAAAACGCTACCGTTTCTGGGAAAAACGCGGGAGTGGCCGGAGAAACGGAGGAGTGTCTGGGCGAACGCTGGGTGTGTTTGTGATGTCAAACCAGGAACGACAAGCACTGAACTGATCGCAGATGGCGAGTAAGTCTCGAGTTACTCAGAAACTGCACAGAGATGTCTTATCGCAATATTGCGAATCTTTCGTTCGCAATTTTAAGATGCTAAGATTCACTCCCAGTAGGCGGCGGCTTAGCGTGTGCAAAGCTGCTGAAAGCAGCTTGCGAGCGAACAACTCGGAATGAGGGCCAATAACTTCGGTAAAAAGGATGTGTAATTGTGCTCGGAGCTGACGCAGGGTTCAGCCGGCACTGAGGAAGGCAGTACAGCAAGACGATGGGCAAAACGACCTGCCTCTCATTCTACCGGCTTTCGAGGGGGTTCATTGCGCGCGGGGCATGGGAAGTGCTTCACTTTCAATAATGCCCAATGTGACTTGGGGGGACGGTGTCATTTTCGTCACTAGTGCATCAGATGTGGCGGTGGCCACGGGATCAAGGACTGCCCCAGTCAAGCGACCGGGGGTAATTCCAGCCCTCAGAACCGGCAGAGCTGCGCTCCCGCGCTGGCCACAGCCCCCACCCCAATTAGACTTCGGGCGCTCATTCCCTGGCTGCAACGGTACCCGCAGCCGATGGACACCCAATTCTTACACTCGGGTTTCGCATCTGGCTTCCCCTTGCCGATACATGGACTGGTGGGTCCTGGGGCTGGTACGAACCTGCGTTCGGCTCGGGAGTTTCCGGACGTGCTACGGCAGAAGGTCGAGGCTGAGGTGTCGTTGGGCAGGATGATAGGCCCTTTTCGGGACCCCCCCTTACCAGATTTGGTCTTGTCCCCCATAGGCATAGTTCCCAAAAAGACTGCGGGCAAATTTTGGCTCATCCAACATCTTTCCTGTCCTCTCGGGTCATCGGTTAATGATGCTATCCCTTATGATCAGTGTAGGGTCGTTTACCTATCTTTAGATTCGGCCATAGACACCATTCGGTCTTTTGGTCCGGGGGCAGTGATGTGTAAATTGGACATCCAGTCGGCTTTTCGTCTCCTCCCGCTGCACCCTTCCGCCTTTCGATTTGTGGGTTTTAAACTGGACGATGGCTATTACATCGATCGGTGCCTCCCTATGTGCTGTTCTATCTCTTGCGCATACTTCGAAAGATTCAGTTCTTTCCTCCACTGGTGTCTTGAGCAGGCGACGGGCGAGCGGGTATTTCGTACTACTAGGACGATTTCCTTTTGATCGGCCCACCGGACTCAGATTGCTGCGTCAACTTACTGCAGAGGGCATTGGCCCTCTTCGCACACTTCGGGGTTCCGGTTGCACCAGAGAAGACGGAGGGTCCCTCCGACTCCTTGGTCTACCTTGGGATTCAGATTGATACGGTCGGTGGTCTCTGTAGGCTCCCTGTGGAAAAGGTGTTGCGTCTTCACGATGGTATCCTCTATGGGCTCGCTGCGGGCAAGCTTACTCTAAAGCAGGCTCAATCCTTATTGGGCCTGATTAATTTTGCTTGCAAGGTTATCCCCATGGGTAGGGTTTTCTGTAGGAAATTGGAACGGGCGACTGTTGGGATTAGACGCCCGCATCATTTTCTTAGATTATCACTCGAAATCCGGCGGGATTTACGTACTTGGAACGAATTTCTAGTTCGTTTCAACGGCGTCTGTATTTGGCAAGAGGCAGTCGCGTCTAGCACATCCCTGGAGCTTTTCACGGATGCCTCTGGTGCTTTCGGTTTCGGAGCTTATTTCGCTGGCCGATGGTGTGCGTCTCCTTGGCCGCGTGCCTGGATTAGCGAGCACCTCACGACGAACATGCTGTTGCTGGAAATTTTTCCCATTCTGGTCGCATTGGAGTTGTGGTGCAATGCCCTGCGTAACAAACATGTTATCTTCTGGTGCGACAATTTGGGCATGGTATTGCCATAAACCGGCAAAAATCCACGTCCTTGCCGGTCCTGCGGGTCATTGCGCAGATAGTCTTGCTATGCTTGGTGAAAAACATTATGTTGCGAGCCAAGCATGTCCCGGGCGTGCGTAACGAAATTGCTGATGCCCTGTCTCACGGCGACTGGCAGCGGTTTAGGCGCTTGGCTCCTGCGGCTCTAATCCAGGGGGAATCATGTCCTGCTTATGTGTGGCAGGTTATCCGTCCGGATTGGAGGATGTAGCTCACAGGTCGTTGGCCCCTGCAACTTTCGCGGCTTATCTGGCCGCCTGGGAGCGGTGGAGTTGCTACCTTCTGGAGAGAGGCCATAGTGGTAAGACCTCTCATGACTTACTTTTGGATTACATCTGGGTTTTGTACACCGACAGGATTTCGCGGGCGTATGTTGGTATGGTTCTGGCGGGTATATCTTACTTTCTGCAGCTTCGGGGGGAGGAGGACTTTACTAAGTCCTTTTTCCTTCGGAGGGTGTTGAAAGGATGAGCTTGGGCGATCCCGCCCGGCCGGACAATCGCCGGCCTATCACTGGGTCTTTGCTGAGGCGGATTTTGGGATCCCTACGGAGTATTTGCTCTTCGGGGTACAAGATTCGCCTCTTCATGATGGCCCTTACGATGGCCTTTCACAGTGCGTTCAGGGTGGGCAAGCTGGTGTCCATTTCTCGGACTTCTGCCTCACCCATGCTGGCGGCCCACATCGTCATACGCTCCGACGGTTTGTGGTGTAGGATTCAGCGCTCCAAGACTGACATAGTCGGCAGAGGGCAGTGGGTTTGAATGGGTCGGGCTCGTGTGCAGGGCATTTGTCCAGTTATCGCGGCCCGGTCTTATTCGTCCGTATGGCCTCCAACGCCTACCGGGTGGCTCGTCCATAGTGATGGTTCCCCGTTGACTAGATATCAATTCCGGTTGGTTTTGGGGCGTTGTATTTTATACCTGGGTCTATCTCCGGCCGACTATGGGACTCACTCTTTCCGCATCGGCGCTGCTTCAGCAGCTGCTGCAGCGGGTTGGTCCGAAGTCGAAGTTCGGGCACTGGGTAGGTGGAAGTCTGGTGCAGTCAGGTGCTATATCAGGCCTTTTCCTCCCAGTGTGCCCCTTTGAGGATTAGCTGCTCGTCGCAGTTGCACTTTGCGATTGCGGGGGCCTTGAGGAATTTTTGTTTTATCGTTGGTTTTAATTACGGCTTTTGCCGGCTGACGAAGTTTTGCGGTTTTGCCTCAAGTCAAACTGGGTGACCCCCTCCCCCCGTTAGGGACGCAATTTAGGTTACCCATTTTCTCATTCTACCTATATTTCATTTTTTATTAACCTTCGTCGCATCCTTCTTTTGCAGGACGGCGGCTAGATCCGCACTTTATATGGTTTGTCGCCCATTCATACGTATACTGGCTGTCAGTGTCAGCTCTGGCTTGCGACACGATCCGGTTTCCGGAGCTGCAGGCTGTGCGCTGGTTAGTGCGTAGAGGCATCCGCTGGGACGGCCTGCGGGACTGGCTGAGGTCGGCAGTCGGCCAATTCGGGTATCCGCTTTTTCTGGTCTTGCATCTGAGTGGCAATGACCTGGTACGCCGCACTGGGCTCGACATTCGCCTCAAGATCAGACGTCAACTGTTGGAGCTTATGGCAGACTGGCCATTTTGCCTGATCATCTGGTCCGATATCGTCCCTCGGAGGTCTTGGCGCGGAGCCTTTAACCCCAGGGCGATTGACCTGGTTCGGAGGCGGGTCAATTCGGTGGTCGGTCGTGCTGTCCTCCAGCATGGCGGGCTGGTCGTGACGCACGGTAGAATTTCCTACTGTGATCCAATGCAGTACTGGGCTGACGGGGTGCATTTGTCGCCGGCGGGTATGCTAATCTTCTTGGAGGACATTCTCTGGGTCCTTAGGTCTCTTTAGATAGGTTTCTGTTTTGTTTAGTTGAGTTGGTATAGGTCTCTTTAGATAGTATTCTGCTTTGTTTAGTTGAGTTGGGGTTTTTTTTTAGTTCGGTGGTGGTGGCAGGTTGGTAACCTGGCAGTTGGCCGGTTTCTGAACGGTTATTTTAGTTTAACTTAGGAGTTCAATGTTAGTAAGTTTGGGTGTACTTTTAGGTAAATTTTATATTTTTATAATTAATTTAAGGGCATCACTGTACCAGGTGGGTCCATATGATAGATATAAACATATGTGGATGTCGGGGCCGGTGGCCCAATTTTTTCCCCGTAAGGGCGGAGTGTACCTCCGTCCCTACAACTGTTGGTTGGCAGGGGTAGTGGCAGAAAGTCGACCCCTGTCCTTGGAATTTTTTATTTCCGATGTCTGGGAAGGAGGCAGGAGGCCGATCCCGGAACATCTGGGGCAGAAGTCTCCCTCACACATATGTTTTTTATTGCTCATTTTTCTGTATTATAATGTTGATCACCCATGTTACGTTTTTATCATGTTTAACCGCTCTTCTCCCCGCCACCTTAGAGAGGGAAGTCTGCATTTTAGTTTTAGTATTAATAGGGCTTCCTCTTAGTCAGAAAATAAAAGCTGACCCCTTTCACGCCAATTACAGTTGTTATGTCTTTATTTAATAATATAAGTGTGCTTGAGTGGCGCGCGGATGCATCTGACGTGTGAAGTTTATGAAATATATCTTCCCTGTGAAACCCATGCCCAATCCACCCGTGCGGGGAATCATGGGAGAATGCTACCAGAGTTTCCTTAGGATATCTCAATGATTACTTGCACAGACAAAACCACAAAAATCAATATGAAGTATCCATACGTTTGGAACTTATTTTTTTCTGTATGATAGACAAAAACAGACAGGCTGTAGTTCCTATGACAAGTTATCACTGTGATCTTGTTACTTGCAGAGGGACTTTTTTCACAGGTTATCACTAGAGATGAGCGGGTTCGGTTTCTTTGAATCCGAACCCGCACGAACTTCACTTTTTTTTTCACGGGTCCGAGCGACTCGGATCTTCCCGCCTTGCTCGGTTAACCCGAGCGCGCCCGAACGTCATCATGACGCTGTCGGATTCTCGCGAGACTCGGATTCTATATAAGGAGCCGCGCGTCGCCGCCATTTTCACACGTGCATTGAGATTGATAGGGAGAGGACGTGGCTGGCGTCCTCTCCATTTAGATTAGATTTAGAAGAGAGAGAGAGAGAGAGATTGCTGTGATACTGTAGATTAGAAGAGAGTGCAGAGTGCAGACAGAGTTTAGTGACTGACGACCACAGTGACCAGTGACCACCAGAGACAGTGCAGTTGTTTGTTTTATTTAATATATCCGTTCTCTGCCTGAAAAAAACGATACACAGTCACACAGTGACTCAGTCTGTGTGCACTGCTCAGCCCAGTGTGCTGCACATCAATGTATTGTATATAAAGCTTATAATTGTGGGGGAGACTGGGGAGCACTGCAGGTTGTTATAGCAGGAGCCAGGAGTACATGATAAATAATATTATATTAAAATTAAACAGTGCACACTTTTGCTGCAGGAGTGCCACTGCCAGTGTGACTAGTGGTGACCAGTGCCTGACCACCAGTATATTAGTAGTATTGTATACTATCTCTTTATCAACCAGTCTATATTAGCAGCAGACACAGTACAGTGCGGTAGTTCACGGCTGTGGCTACCTCTGTGTCGGCACTCGGCAGGCAGTCCGTCCATCCATAATTGTATTATATACCACCTAACCGTGGTTTTTTTTTTCTTTCTTTATACCGTCGTCATAGTCATACTAGTTGTTACGAGTATACTACTATCTCTTTATCAACCAGTGTACAGTGCGGTAGTTCACGGCTGTGGCTACCTCTGTGTCGGAACTCGGCAGGCAGTCCGTCCATCCATAATTGTATTATAATATATACCACCTAACCGTGGTTTTTTTTTCGTTCTTTATACCGTCGTCATACTAGTTGTTACGAGTATACTACTATCTCTTTATCAACCAGTGTACAGTGCGGTAGTTCACGGCTGTGGCTACCTCTGTGTCGGAACTCGGCAGGCAGTCCGTCCATCCATAATTGTATTATAATATATACCACCTAACCGTGGTTTTTTTTTCGTTCTTTATACCGTCGTCATACTAGTTGTTACGAGTATACTACTATCTCTTTATCAACCAGTGTACAGTGCGGTAGTTCACGGCTGTGGCTACCTCTGTGTCGGCACTCGGCAGGCAGTCCGTCCAACCATAATTGTATTATATACCACCTAACCGTGGTTTTTTTTTCATTCTTTATACCGTCGTCATACTAGTTGTTACGAGTATACTACTATCTCTTTATCAACCAGTGTACAGTGCGGTAGTTCACGGCTGTGGCTACCTCTGTGTCGGAACTCGGCAGGCAGTCCGTCCATCCATAATTGTATTATAATATATACCACCTAACCGTGGTTTTTTTTTCATTCTTTATACCGTCGTCATACTAGTTGTTACGAGTATACTACTATCTCTTTATCAACCAGTGTACAGTGCGGTAGTTCACGGCTGTGGCTACCTCTGTGTCGGCACTCGGCAGCCCGTCCATAATTGTATATACCAGTGACCTAACCGTGGTTTTTTTTTCTTTCTTTATACATACATACTAGTTACGAGTATACTATCTCTTTATCAACCAGTCTATATATTAGCAGCAGACACAGTACAGTGCGGTAGTTCACGGCTGTGGCTACCTCTGTGTCGGCACTCGGCAGCCCGTCCATAATTGTATACTAGTATCCAATCCATCCATCTGCATTGTTTACCTGAGGTGCCTTTTAGTTGTGCCTATTAAAATATGGAGAACAAAAATGTTGAGGTTCCAAAATTAGGGAAAGATCAAGATCCACTTCCACCTCGTGCTGAAGCTGCTGCCACTAGTCATGGCCGAGACGATGAAATGCCAGCAACGTCGTCTGCCAAGGCCGATGCCCAATGGCATAGTACAGAGCATGTCAAAACCAAAACACCAAATATCAGTAAAAAAAGGACTCCAAAACCTAAAATAAAATTGTCGGAGGAGAAGCGTAAACTTGCCAATATGCCATTTACCACACGGAGTGGCAAGGAACGGCTGAGGCCCTGGCCTATGTTCATGGCTAGTGGTTCAGCTTCACATGAGGATGGAAGCACTCAGCCTCTCGCTAGAAAACTGAAAAGACTCAAGCTGGCAAAAGCACCGCAAAGAACTGTGCGTTCTTTGAAATCCCAAATCCACAAGGAGAGTCCAATTGTGTCGGTTGCGATGCCTGACCTTCCCAACACTGGACGTGAAGAGCATGCGCCTTCCACCATTTGCACGCCCCCTGCAAGTGCTGGAAGGAGCACCCGCAGTCCAGTTCCTGATAGTCAGATTGAAGATGTCAGTGTTGAAGTACACCAGGATGAGGAGGATATGGGTGTTGCTGGCGCTGGGGAGGAAATTGACCAGGAGGATTCTGATGGTGAGGTGGTTTGTTTAAGTCAGGCACCCGGGGAGACACCTGTTGTCCGTGGGAGGAATATGGCCGTTGACATGCCAGGTGAAAATACCAAAAAAATCAGCTCTTCGGTGTGGAGGTATTTCACCAGAAATGCGGACAACAGGTGTCAAGCCGTGTGTTCCCTTTGTCAAGCTGTAATAAGTAGGGGTAAGGACGTTAACCACCTCGGAACATCCTCCCTTATACGTCACCTGCAGCGCATTCATAATAAGTCAGTGACAAGTTCAAAAACTTTGGGTGACAGCGGAAGCAGTCCACTGACCAGTAAATCCCTTCCTCTTGTAACCAAGCTCACGCAAACCACCCCACCAACTCCCTCAGTGTCAATTTCCTCCTTCCCCAGGAATGCCAATAGTCCTGCAGGCCATGTCACTGGCAAGTCTGACGAGTCCTCTCCTGCCTGGGATTCCTCCGATGCATCCTTGCGTGTAACGCCTACTGCTGCTGGCGCTGCTGTTGTTGCCGCTGGGAGTCGATGGTCATCCCAGAGGGGAAGTCGTAAGCCCACTTGTACTACTTCCAGTAAGCAATTGACTGTTCAACAGTCCTTTGCGAGGAAGATGAAATATCACAGCAGTCATCCTACTGCAAAGCGGATAACTGAGTCCTTGACAACTATGTTGGTGTTAGACGTGCGTCCGGTATCCGCCGTTAGTTCACAGGGAACTAGACAATTTATTGAGGTAGTGTGCCCCCGTTACCAAATACCATCTAGGTTCCACTTCTCTAGCAGCATCTCGCAAACGCCAACTCTTTCCTAGGCAGGCTACACTTTGTATCACCGCTTTCCAGAATACGCACACAGCTGAAAACCTCTTACGGCAACTGAGGAAGATCATCGCGGAATGGCTTACCCCAATTGGACTCTCCTGTGGATTTGTGGCATCGGACAACGCCAGCAATATTGTGTGTGCATTAAATATGGGCAAATTCCAGCACGTCCCATGTTTTGCACATACCTTGAATTTGGTGGTGCAGAATTTTTTTAAAAACAACAGGGGCGTGCAAGAGATGCTGTCGGTGGCCAGAAAAATTGCGGGACACTTTCGGCGTACAGGCACCACGTACAGAAGACTGGAGCACCACCAAAAACTACTGAACCTGCCCTGCCATCATCTGAAGCAAGAAGTGGTAACGAGGTGGAATTCAACCCTCTATATGCTTCAGAGGTTGGAGGAGCAGCAAAAGGCCATTCAAGCCTATACAATTGAGCACGATATAGGAGATGGAATGCACCTGTCTCAAGTGCAGTGGAGAATGATTTCAACGTTGTGCAAGGTTCTGATGCCCTTTGAACTTGCCACACGTGAAGTCAGTTCAGACACTGCCAGCCTGAGTCAGGTCATTCCCCTCATCAGGCTTTTGCAGAAGAAGCTGGAGGCATTGAAGAAGGAGCTAAAAGGGAGCGATTCCGCTAGGCATGTGGGACTTGTGGATGCAGCCCTTAATTCGCTTAACAAGGATTCACGGGTGGTCAATCTGTTGAAATCAGAGCACTACATTTTGGCCACCGTGCTCGATCCTAGATTTAAAGCCTACCTTGGATCTCTCTTTCCGGCAGACACAGGTCTGCTGGGGTTGAAAGACCTGCTGGTGACAAAATTGTCAAGTCAAGCGGAACGCGACCTGTCAACATCTCCTCCTTCACATTCTCCCGCAACTGGGGGTGCGAGGAAAAGGCTCAGAATTCCGAGCCCACCCGCTGGCGGTGATGCAGGGCAGTCTGGAGCGACTGCTGATGCTGACATCTGGTCCGGACTGAAGGACCTGACAACGATTACGGACATGTCGTCTACTGTCACTGCATATGATTCTCTCAACATTGATAGAATGGTGGAGGATTATATGAGTGACCGCATCCAAGTAGGCACGTCACACAGTCCGTACTTATACTGGCAGGAAAAAGAGGCAATTTGGAGGCCCTTGCAAAAACTGGCTTTATTCTACCTAAGTTGCCCTCCCACAAGTGTGTACTCCGAAAGAGTGTTTAGTGCCGCCGCTCACCTTGTCAGCAATCGGCGTACGAGGTTACATCCAGAAAATGTGGAGAAGATGATGTTCATTAAAATGAATTATAATCAATTCCTCCGCGGAGACATTGACCAGCAGCAATTGCCTCCACAAAGTACACAGGGAGCTGAGATGGTGGATTCCAGTGGGGACGAATTGATAATCTGTGAGGAGGGGGATGTACACGGTGATATATCGGAGGGTGAAGATGAGGTGGACATCTTGCCTCTGTAGAGCCAGTTTGTGCAAGGAGAGATTAATTGCTTCTTTTTTGGGGGGGGTCCAAACCAACCCGTCATATCAGTCACAGTCGTGTGGCAGACCCTGTCACTGAAATGATGGGTTGGTTAAAGTGTGCATGTCCTGTTTTGTTTATACAACATAAGGGTGGGTGGGAGGGCCCAAGGATAATTCCATCTTGCACCTCTTTTTTCTTTTCTTTTTCTTTGCATCATGTGCTGATTGGGGAGGGTTTTTTGGAAGGGACATCCTGCGTGACACTGCAGTGCCACTCCTAAATGGGCCCGGTGTTTGTGTCGGCCACTAGGGTCGCTAATCTTACTCACACAGTCAGCTACCTCATTGCGCCTCTTTTTTTCTTTGCGTCATGTGCTGTTTGGGGAGGGTTTTTTGGAAGGGACATCCTGCGTGACACTGCAGTGCCACTCCTAGATGGGCCCGGTGTTTGTGTCGGCCACTAGGGTCGCTAATCTTACTCACACAGCTACCTCATTGCGCCTCTTTTTTTCTTTGCGTCATGTGCTGTTTGGGGAGGGTTTTTTGGAAGGGACATCCTGCGTGACACTGCAGTGCCACTCCTAGATGGGCCCGGTGTTTGTGTCGGCCACTAGGGTCGCTAATCTTACTCACACAGTCAGCTACCTCATTGCGCCTCTTTTTTTCTTTGCGTCATGTGCTGTTTGGGGAGGGTTTTTTGGAAGGGCCATCCTGCGTGACACTGCAGTGCCACTCCTAGATGGGCCCGGTGTTTGTGTCGGCCACTAGGGTCGCTAATCTTACTCACACAGTCAGCTACCTCATTGCGCCTCTTTTTTTCTTTGCGTCATGTGCTGTTTGGGGAGGGTTTTTTGGAAGGGCCATCCTGCGTGACACTGCAGTGCCACTCCTAGATGGGCCCGGTGTTTGTGTCGGCCACTAGGGTCGCTAATCTTACTCACACAGCTACCTCATTGCGCCTCTTTTTTTCTTTGCGTCATGTGCTGTTTGGGGAGGGTTTTTTGGAAGGGACATCCTGCGTGACACTGCAGTGCCACTCCTAGATGGGCCCGGTGTTTGTGTCGGCCACTAGGGTCGCTTATCTTACTCACACAGCGACCTCGGTGCAAATTTTAGGACTAAAAATAATATTGTGAGGTGTGAGGTATTCAGAATAGACTGAAAATGAGTGTAAATTATGGTTTTTGAGGTTAATAATACTTTGGGATCAAAATGACCCCCAAATTCTATGATTTAAGCTGTTTTTTAGTGTTTTTGGAAAAAAACACCCGAATCCAAAACACACCCGAATCCGACAAAAATAATTCGGTGAGGTTTTGCCAAAACGCGTTCGAACCCAAAACACGGCCGCGGAACCGAACCCAAAACCAAAACACAAAACCCGAAAAATTTCAGGCGCTCATCTCTAGTTATCACTATAATTATTACTGTGATGTGGCTGCCTGCTGTTGTGGGTTTCCTACTTTCTTTACAGGCTATCTCAAGGTCTTTCTTCTGCTTTCCGTGGCAACATGTGATGTACTTAACACTTACAAAAGGCAGCCAGTACACAATCATAACTGGTTCTGATTATCAATATGTGAAATGTCATTTACATTTCACCTACAGTACAATAGCTCCCTCTGAAGGTCCCTTAATATAAATATGCGATGGAACTAGGAAACCACTGTTAATTCTAATACAGAAAAAGTGCCGCTTGAAAGCAATTAGATATTGCTACTCAGAATGTACACAAGAGAATACGTTTATCTCCATTTAGAACTCCAAGGTTATTTTTATTTGTTTGTTATTGTTTGTAAATGTTTAACAAATACGCATAATTTTTAGTGTTCTAATCCAGTTTTGGGTGCTTTTTTTTACTAGAGATGAGGGGGTTCGGTTCTCAGAGAACCGAGCCCTATCGGACTTTACGCTCCGAGCCCGGATCCGCATCAGGCTCAGGTTTTCCCGCCTGACTCGGAAGCCAGAACGAGGCAAAACATCATCATCCCGCTGTCGGATTCTCGCGGGATTCGGATTCCATATAAGGAGCCGCGCGTCGTCCACCATTTTTACTCCGGCATTGGAGAGTGTATAGAGAGGATGTGTCTTCGTTCTCTCAGTGTGCTCTGTGTCCGTGTCTCGTGCTGAATCTGTCCAGTCCCAGTGCTTGGGTCCTCTGCTGCCATATGTCCAGTGCTGCTGTATAGGGTGCTGTGTTGTGCTGCATAAGTTCAGGGTGGTGTAATTTGTGCTGTATCAGTCCAGTCACAGTGGTGGTGTCCTCTGCTGCCATATGCCCAGTGCTGCTGTATAAGTCCAGTCCATTGCAGTGTTGCTGTGTTGTCCTGCATCAGACCAGTGGTAGTGTCCTGTGCATCAGTCAGTCCAGTGACCATTCACAGTGGTGGCGTACTCTGCTGCCATATGTCCAGTGCTGCTGTATAAATCCAGTTCATTGCAGTGGTGCTGTGTTGTCCTGCATCAGTCCAGTGGTGCTGCCATATAAGTTCAGTGGTGCTGTCCTGTTCTGTATATTATTTACTCCTAATAAAGGGGTTATTAATATTTAATCCAAATAATTTTTACAGGGTTTGCCCTGTGAGGTGTAGGGGTACGCTCTCCTGTGCCGCATTTTGTGCTATATAACTCCAGAAAAATAATGGAGAACAAACATTTGGATGATAAAATAGGGAAAGATCAAGAACCACTTCCTCCTAGTGCCTCCTCAGTGTCCTGCATCAGTTCACTGTTAGTGTCTTGTGCTGCATCAGTCCAGTCACAGTGGTTGTGTCCTCTGCTGCCATATGTCCAGTGCTGCTGTATAAGTCCAGTATAGTGGTGCTGTGTTGTGCTGCTTCAGTTCAGTGGTGGTGTATTGTGCTGCATCAGTCCAGTCACATTGGTGGTGTCTTCTGCTGCCATATGTCCAATGCTGCTGTACAAGTCCAGTCCATTGCAGTGGTGCTGTGTTGTTCTGCATCAGTACAGTGGTAGTGTCTTGTGCTGCATCAGTCCAGTCACAGTGGTGGTGTCCTCTGCTGCCATATGTCCAGTGCTGCTGTATAAGTCCAGTCCATTGCAGTGGTGCTGTGTTGTCCTGCATCAGTCCAGTGGTGGTGTCCCTGTGCTGCCGTATATATTCAGTGGTACTGCCGTATGTGTCCAGTGATACTGCCGTATATGTCCATTGATACTGCTGTATATGTCCAGCGGTACTGCCGTATAAATCCAGTGATCCTGCCGTATAATTCCAGTGATCCTGCCGTATAATTACAGTGGTACTGGCGTATAAATCCAGTGATCCTGACGTATAATTCCAGTGGTACGGACGTATAAATCCAGTGATCCTGCCGTATAATTCCAGTGATCCTGCCGTATAATTCCAGTGATCCTGCCGTAAAATTCCAGTGGTACTGGCGTATAAATCCAGTTCAGTGACACTGCCGTATATGTCCAGTGGTACTGCCGTATGATTCCAGTAATCCTGCCGTATAATTCCAGTGGTACGGGCATATAAATCCAGTGATCCTACCGTATAATTCCATTGGTACTGGCATTTAAATCCAGTGATCCTGCCGTATAATTCTGGTGATCCTGCCGTATAATTCCAGTGATCCTGCTGTATAATTCCAGTGGTACTGTCATATAAATCCAGTGATCCTGCCGTATAATTCCAGTGATCCTGCTGTATAATTCCACTGGTACTGTCATATAAATCCAGTGATCCTGCCATATAATTCCAGTGATCAAGCCATATAATTCCAGTGATCCTGCCGTATAATTCCAGTGGTACTGCCGTATAATACCAGTGATCCTGCCGTATAATTCCAGTTGTACTGGCATATAAATCCAGTGATCCTGCCGTATAATTCCAGTGGTACTGGCATATAAATCCAGTGATCCTGCCGTATAATTCCAGTGATTCTGCCATATAATTCCAGTGATACTGCCGTATAATTCCAGTGGTACTGCCGTATTAATCCAGTGATCCTGCCGTATAATTCTGGTGATCCTGCCGTATAATTCCAGTGATCCTGCTGTATAATTCCAGTGGTACTGTCATATAAATCCAGTGATCCTGCCGTATAATTCCAGTGATCCTGCTGTATAATTCCACTGGTACTGTCATATAAATCCAGTGATCCTGCCATATAATTCCAGTGATCAAGCCATATAATTCCAGTGATCCTGCCGTATAATTCCAGTGGTACTGCCGTATAATACCAGTGATCCTGCCGTATAATTCCAGTTGTACTGGCATATAAATCCAGTGATCCTGCCGTATAATTCCAGTGGTACTGGCATATAAATCCAGTGATCCTGCCGTATAATTCCAGTGATCCTGCCATATAATTCCAGTGATACTGCCGTATAATTCCAGTGGTACTGCCGTATTAATCCAGTGATCCTGCCGTATAATTCCAGTGATCCTGCCATATAATTCCAGTGGTACTGGCATATAAATCCAGTCCAGTGTTACTGCTGTATATGTCCAGTGGTACTGCCGTGTAAATCCAGTGGTACTGTCGTATAATTCCAGTGATTCTGCCGTATAATTCCAGTGGTAATGGTGTATAAATCCAGTCCAGTGATACTGCCGTATATGTCCAGTGGTACTGCCGTATAAATCCAGTGGAACTGCTGTATAATTCCAGTGATCCTGCCATATAATTCCAGTGGTACTGGCGTATAAATCCAGTCCAGTGATACTGCCATATAACTCCAGTGGTACTTCTGTATAAATCCAGTGATACTGCCATATAAATCCAGTGGTACTGCCGTATAAATCCAGTCCAGTGTTACTGCCATATAAATCCAGTGGTACTGCCGTATAATCCCAGTGATCCTGCCATATAATTCCATTGGTACTGGCGTATAAATCCAATGATCCTACCGTATAATTCCAGTGGTACTGGTGTATAAGTCCAGTGATCCTGCCGTATAATTCCAGTGATCCTGCCTTATAATTCCAGTGGTACTGGCGTATAAGTCTAGTCCAGTGATACTGCCGTATATGTCCAGTGGTACTGCCGTATAAATCTAGTCCAGTTGTGCTGCCATATAAATTCAGTGGTGCTGTCCTGTGCTGTAAATTATTTACTCCAAATAAAGGGGTTATTAATATTTAATCCAAATAATTTTCAAAGGGTTTTCCCTGTGTGGTGTAGAGGTATGCTCTCCTGTACCGCATATTGTTATATAACTCCAGAAAAATAATGGAGAACAAAAATGTGGAGGATAAAATAGGGAAAGATCAAGAACCACTTCCTCCTAGTGCTGAAGCTGCTGCCACTAGTCATGACATAGACGATGAAATCAACATCGTCTGCCAAGGCCGATGCCCAATTTGATAGTAGAGGGCATGTAAAATCCAAAAAGCCAAAGTTCAGTAAAAAGACCCAAAAAAAGAAATTGAAATGGTCTAAGGAGAAACGTAAACTTGCCAATATGCCATTTACGACACGAAGTGGCAAGGAATGGCTAAGGCCCTGGCCTATGTTCATGACTAGTGGTTCAGCTTCACATGACAATGGAAGCCCTCAACCTCCATTTTGCCATTTAATTCCAGTGATTTGGACGTATAATTCCAGTGATTGAACATATAATTCCAGTGATTTTGACGTATAATTCCAGTGATTTTGCCATTTAATTCCAGTGATTTGGACATATAATTACAGGGATTTTGCAGTATAATTCCAGTGATTTGGACGTATAATTCCAGTGATTTTGCAGTATAATTCCAGTGATTTGGACATATAATTCCAGTGATTTGGACATATAATTCCAGTGTTTTTGCCGTATAATTCCAGTGATTTTGCCATTTAATTGCAGTGATTCGGACATATAATTCCAGTGATTTTGCAGTATAATTCCAGTGATTTTGCCATAAAATTTCAGTGATTTTGCCATTTAATTCCAGTGATTTGGACATATAATTCCAGTGATTTGGACATTTAATTCCTATGATTTGGAGGTATAATTCCAGTGATTTTGATTTATAATTCCAGTGATTTTGCCATTTAATTCCAGTGATTTGGACGTATAATTCCAGTGATTTGGACGTATAATTCCAGTGATTTTACCATTTAATTCCAGTGATTTGGACATATAATTCCAGTGATTTTGCAATTTAATTCCAGTAATTTGGCCGTATAATTCCAGTGATTTTGCCGTATAATTCCAGTGATTTTGTCATATAATTCCAGTGATTTGGATGTATAATTCCAGTGATTTGGACGTATAATTTCAGTGGGAATTGTTTGTGTCGCTTTGCTTAGTCATACAGCTACCTCATTGCGCCTCTTCGACATCTTTGCATGATGTGCTGTTTGGGGCCTAGTTCTTGAAAAGTGCCCTCCTGTCTGACACTGCTATATGAGTCCAGGGGTACTGCTGTATTAGTCCTGGGGTACTGCCGTATAAATCCACCAATTGCTGAATTTTAAAAAAATTACTTGGGCATGCAGGAGATGCTGTCAGTAGACCGAACAATTGCGGCCCAATTTCGACATTCACCAATGCGTGACACTACTAGGTGGTTGTGTCGCTTAGCTTAGTCATACAGCAACCTCGGTACACCTCTTTTCCTTCTTTGCATCGTGTGCTGTTTGGGGCCTTTTTTGGGGATATCTGCCCTCCTGTCTGCCACTGCAGTGCCACTCCTAGATGGGCCAATTGTTTGTGTCAATTGGCTTAGTCATACAGCTACCTCATTGCACCTCTTCTACATCTTTGCATGAGGTGCTGTTTGGGGGCTTTTTTGGGGATATCTGCCCTCCTGTCTGCCACTGCAGTGCCACTCCTAGATGGGCCAATTGTTTGTGTTGCTTGGCTTAGTCATACAGCTAACTCATTTCACCTTTTCTACATCTTAGCATGAGGTGCTGTTTTGGGGCCTAGTTTTTGAAAAGTGCCATCCTGTCTGACACTGCAGTGCCACTCCTAGATGGGCCAGGTGTTTGTGCTGCACACATGTGTTGCTTGGCTTAGTCATACAGCAGCCTCGGTGCACTTCTTTTTCTTCTTTGCATCATGTGCTGTTTGGGGCCTTTTTTTATATCTGCCCTCCTGTCTGACACTGCAGTGCCACTCCTAGAAGCACCAGGTGTTTGTGCCGCACACTTGTGTCGTTTAGCCTAGTCATACAGCCACCTCGGTGCAACCATTTGGCCTAAAAACAATATTCTGAGGTGTGAGGTGTTCAGAATAGACTGGAAATGAATGTTATTGAGGTTAATAATACCGTAGGATCAAAATTACCCCAACATTCTGTGCCATTTTTATGTTTTTTCAAAAATCATCCAGAGCCAAAACCAAAATCAAAATCAAAACACCAAAGTGTGGTTTTGGCAAAACCAAGCCAAAACCAAAACACGAAAGTGGAATTAGAACCAAAACCAAAACACAAAACATGAAAAGTGCCAGCCACACATCTCTATTTTTTACATGTATGTATAGCATGGTGTTTTAAGAGAGGAGAGGGCAAGTGTGCAGACTCTGTGCAGACCTCTACTCTCCGGTGGTACAGTGGACTCCTTATTTTGTGCCAGAGTCTATTGAGCACGTGCAGGTCTTCAGGAATATGGTGTCCGTGCTAAGTTTTGGGGAGCATTTCTATTCTGCATGTACAAATCACTGGGAAAATGCCAGCCACGCCATTTTCCCAGTAATTTCTGTCTGCAGTGCCATTCGCTGAAGGACCCTGGGGGGGGGGGGGGGTATTATAATGTTATGGGTGCAGGGTGTCCGGTGCGGGGCCCAATGGACACAGGGGGCATGTGAGCACCACATACCTTTTTTTACATAAATACATAACTTATTATAGGGGTCCATTTTAAACAGCTCTTTTTATCCATACTGTATATGGGAGAGGTAGCTATTTGTGAGCTGAATCAATAGTAATGGCAAATAATACCAGCAGGACCAGTAAAATGATAAGTCAAGTATTTGATTGGAGATATTTGAACTTTCGCTAAATGGGTTTGTCTGTAGTCTGTATTATACTGTTATAAATTTAACCCAGTTAACAACAAACAAAAATAGAAAATGTGTTGTCACAACAATATTAGGGGTGAGCACCGGGCCATTTTTGGGGGTTTTGTGTTTTGGATCTGGATCTCTTTCGTGTTTTGGATCTGGATTGGTTTTGCCAAAAACACCCCTGCGGGTTTTGGTTTTGGATCTGGATTTTATTTTTAAAAATCATAAAAACAGCTAAAATAACATAATTTGGGGGTGTTTTTGTTCCTACAGTATCATTAACCTCAATAACATTCATTTACACTAATTTTCAGTAGAGATGAGCGGGTTCGGTTCGTTGAGATCCGAACCCCCCCGAACTTCACCCATTTTACACGGTTCCGAGGCAGCCTCGGATCTTCCCGCCTTGCTCGGTTAACCACGCGCCCGAACGTCATCATCCCGCTGTCGGATTCTCGCGAGATTCGTATTCTATATAAGGAGCCGCTCGTCGCCACCATTTTCACTCGTGCATTGGAGATGATAGGGAGAGGACGTGCAGCGTTCTCAGTTTCTGTGTTCAGTGTGCTGCAAATATCTGTGCTCAGTGTGCTGCAAATATCTGTGCTCAGTGTGCTGCATTGTGGGGACTGGGGATCACTAGTATAATAATATATACTATTCTATAGCTTCTATACTGCTTGTCAGGACACATGTGTCACAGTTACACTGCTCTGTACTGATATATATACAATAATATATATACTTTTCTATAGCTTCTATACTGCTTGTCAGGACACATGTATCACAGTTACACCGCTCTGTACTGATATATATACAATAATATATATACTTTTCTATAGCTTCTATACTGCTTGTCAGGACACATGTGTCACAGTTACACCGCTCTGTACTGATATATATATACAGTAAATGTAATCTATATACTATACTATAGCTTCTATACTGCTTGTCAGGACACATGTTTCACAGTTACACCGCTCTGTACTGATATATATACAATAATATATATACTTTTCTATAGCTTCTATACTGCTTTTCAGGACACATGTGTCACAGTTACACCGCTCTGTACTGATATACAGTAATATTATATATACTTTTCTATAGCTTCAATACTGCTTGTCAGGACACATGTGTCACAGTTACACCGCTCTGTACTGATATACAGTAATATTATATATACTTTTCTATAGCTTCTATACTGCTTGTCAGGACACATGTGTCACAGTTACACCGCTCTGTACTGATATATATATACAGTAAATGTAATATATATACTATACTATAGCTTCTATACTGCTTGTCAGGACACATGTTTCACAGTTACACCGCTCTGTACTGATAGATAGATATATATATATATATATATATATCAGGGGTGTCAGAACGTTTTTTGGTTGGGGGGGGCAAGATGAAATCTCAGTTTGGCGCCCCTAAATTCTGACCACCTTAGAAAGGTCACTTGTACCTGTACGGAACTCTACAAAGTAGCTGGGAGTGAGTGGCTCCTTGTACACATTATGCCAGGTAGAGCCTCTTATACACCAGTGATCGCGCTGAGCCCAAAAAAAAGTGGGTCCCAGGGACCCCTCACTTTTGAGAATTGGGGTCCTACCGGTCTTTTTCTGGGTCCCATCGGAATGAAGGTTCTTTTAAACTTAATCTTGTTTGGACACTAGAAAAGAGTTGCAAGGTGGGGAGGATGGGGCGACAATGCTGCTGGGCTGTGTAGCATGCAGGACACCCTGCACCAGAGGTGTAACTAGACATTTTGGTGCCCTTAGGCAGGAAGTAAATTGGTGTCCCACCTCCCAGACCGCAAAGTATAGGCAATGCACCAGGTACAGCACGTTGTACACTTTGCACCAGGTACAGCACGTTATACACTTTGCACCAGGTACAGCATGTTGTACATTTTGCACCAGGTACAGCACGTTATACACTTTGCACCAGGTACAGCACGTTATACACTTTGCACCAGGTACAGCACGTTATACACTTTGCACCAGGTACAGCACGTTATACACTTTGCACCAGGTACAGCACGTTATACACTTTGCACCAGGTAGAGGACTTATACAAATTGCACCAGGTACAGCACGTTATACACATTTCTCCAGTTATTGCACGTTATACACATTGCGCCAGTTAGAGCACGTTATACACATTGTGCCAGGCAGAGCGCGTTATACACACTGCGCCAGTTAGAGCACGTTATACACACTTCGCCCGGCAGAGCACGTTATACACAATGCGCCCGGTAAAGCACGTTATACACAATGCGCCCAGTAAAGCACGTTATACACAATTCGCCCGGTAGAGCATGTTATACACAATGCACCAGGTAAGAGCACTAAGACACACTGCACCAGGTAAGAGCAATGAGACACACTGCACCAGGTAAGAGCACTGAGACACACTGCACCAGGTAAGAGCACTGAGGCACACTGCAACAGGTAAGAGCACTGAGGCACACTGCACCAGGTAAGAGCACTGAGGCACACTGCACCAGGTAAGAGCGCTGAGGCACACTGCACCAGGTAAGAGCACTGAGGCACACTGCACCAGGTAAGAGCACTGAGGCACACTGCACCAGGTAAGAGCACTGAGGCACACTGCACCAGGTAAGAGCGCAGAGGCACACTGCACCAGGTAAGAGCACTGAGGCACACTGCACCAGGTAAGAGCACTGAGGCACACTGCAGTAATCACCGTCGTCGTCCTCCTCTCCCCCCCTCCTCCCCCCCCCCCCCCCGGGCCGTAGCGGACACAGGGACACAGTACAGGGAACGCACCACACGTGCAGGGATCGGCGTCCTCCGTGAACTAGTGGGTAAAGCTGGGCTTTGTGACTGGGGCTTCCTGCGGTGCCGTCTGAGGCAGTGGCCGCGCTGCCGCTCTTGCTTCGAGGGGTTGAACACCTCAAAGCAAGAGCGGCAGCGCGGCCACTGCCTCAGACAGCACTGCGGGAAGCCCCAGTCACAAAGCCCAGCTTTACCCACTAGATCATGGAGGACGCCGATCCCTGCACATTGCCAGCACCCCCCAGAGACGCTGTGGCAACCCCCCCCCCCCGTAACCCATCCACCAGCCGCACTATTCACTCACCGGCACCAAGTCACCCGGCCTCCGCAAGCAGCCAGGCGCCAAAGAGGAGGGGAAACTGGCTCCACCTTCTCTTTATATCATTCAGCCCGAGGCCAGCGTGTCAGTTAAAACAAATCCCCCTTAGGGATTGGCGAATGAGGAGCCTCCCACTTTGTAAACTGGAGTCCCATGTCTTCAAAAACGGGCAAAAAACGCGCCATAGCGCGTTTTTGCGATCACTGTACACATTACCCCTGGTAAAGCCCATTATACACATTACACTGCAGGAGATGAGGTGGGGGCGGAGCACACGGGGCAGGCGCAGGCTGCTTCAGCACTGCCCAGAGCCGGCCCTAACCAATTTAATGCCCTAGGCAAGATTTTGTCTGGTGACCCCTAGAACATGGAAAGGGGGGTAACATAAACACATATGCCTTTGAGGGGCATGAGGACATACACTCTGGGCCTGGGGAGGGGGATGGTGACATACACAGAGTAGCTTGGGGGGATATGGTGACATACACACTGGCGTGGGGGCATGGTGACATACACACTGGGGTGGGGGCATGGTGACATGGTAAAGCATGGTGGCACACATACTGGGACCTGGGGCATGGTGGCACACATACTGGGACCTGGGAGGATATGGTGACATATACATAGGGGCTTAGAGGGATATGCTGGCATACATACTGGTGTCTGGGAGGGCATGGTGACACACATACTGGGGGGTGGGTGAGGAAAATGGTGACACACATAGTGGGGTGAGGTGAGGGACATGGGGGCACACATCCTGGGGGCTAGGTGAGGGACATTGTGACACACATACTGGGGGGTTGGTGAGGGATATGGGGACACACATAGTTGGGCCGGGTGAGGGACATGGGGACACACATCCTGGGGGGCCGGGTGAGGGACATGGGGACACTCATCCTGGGCCAGGTGAGGGACATGGGGACACACATCCTGGGGGCCGGGTGAGGGATATGGGAACACACATACTGGGGCCGGGTGAGGGACATTGTGACACACATACTGGGGGTTTGGTGAGGGATATGGGAACACACATAGTTGGGCCGGGTGAGGGACATGGGGACACACATCCTGGGGGGCCGGGTGAGGGACATGGGGACACTCATCCTGGGCCAGGTGAGGGACATGGGGACACACATCCTGGGGGCCGGGTGAGGGATATGGGAACACACATACTGGGGCCGGGTGAGGGACATGGGGACACACATCCTGGGGGCCGGGTGAGGGATATGGGAACACACATACTGGGGCCGGGTGAGGGACATTGTGACACACATACTGGGGGGTTGGTGAGGGATATGGGAACACACATAGTTGGGCCGGGTGAGGGACATGGGGACACACATCCTGGGGGGCCGGGTGAGGGACATGGGGACACTCATCCTGGGCCAGGTGAGGGACATGGGGACACACATCCTGGGGGCCGGGTGAGGGATATGGGAACACACATACTGGGGCCGGGTGAGGGACATGGGGACACTCATCCTGGGGGCCGGGTGAGGGATATGGGGACACACATAGTGGGGCCGGGTGAGGGATATGGGGACACACATCCTGGGAGGCCGGGTGAGGGACATGGGGACACACATAGTGGGGCCGGGTGCAGTGGCGGAACTAGCGAGCGGTGGGCCCAGGTGCGACAAACTGCTTTGGGGCCCCCCCCCCATCCCATCCAAGTCCACCCCCTCACCCCTGGAGAGGATCTGGTGAGGGGGACCTGCTCAGGGCCAGAGAAATGGATACCTAGCAACAGTGCCGTAACTAGACATTTTAGCACTGTGTGCAAGAAACGGCATCGGAGCCCCACCCCTGCATGCAAAACAGGGGCAGTGCGCGCCGTAGGCGCGCGCAAAGATACATAGTGGCGTGGCTTCGTGGGGTAGGGGTGTAGCCACAAAATAATACCAATTCATAAAACGGTGCACAGTAGTCTCCATTATTCAAATTACGCCGCACAGTAGCACCACTACACCAGATAGAGACCCTTTTACACCTTACGGCGGACAGATTCCTCTTTTTACACATTACGGCAGACAGCGTCCCCTTTTTACACATAAGGGCAGACAGTGTCCCCCTTTTTACACATTACGGCAGACAGCGTGCACTTTTTACACATAACGGCAGACAGCGTCCCCTTTTTACACATAACGGCAGACAGCGTGCCCTTGTTACACATAGCGGCAGGCAGCGTACACTTTTTACACATAACGGCAGATAGCGTCCCCCTTTTTACACATTACGGCAGACAGAGTGCACTTTTTACACATAACGGCAGACGGCGTGCCCTTGTTACACATTATGGCAGACAGCGTCCCCCTTTTTACACATTACGGCAGGCAGCGTCCCCCTTTTTACACATTGCGGCAGGCAGATTCCCCCTTTTTACACATCACGTCAGGCAGATCCCCATTTTTACTAGTGATGAGCGGGTTCGGTTTCTCGGAAACCGAACCCCCCCCGAACTTCACCCATTTTACACGGGTCCGAGGCAGGTTCGAACCTTCCCGCCTTGCTCGGCTAACCCGAGCGCGCCCGAACGTCATCATCCCGCTGTCGGATTCTCGCGAGATTCGAATTCTATATAAGCAGCCGCGCGTCGCCGCCATTTTCACTCGTGCATTGGAGATGGCTGGCGTCCTCTCCGTTTATTGTTGAACTTGATTGCTTTATTGCTTAATTGTGGGGAGGACTGGGGAGCAGCTGTTAGGAGGAGTACAGTGCAGAGTTTTGCTGATAAGTGACCACCAGTTTTATCGGTTCTCTGCCTGAAAAAACGCTCCATACCATATCTGTGCTCAGTGTGCTGCATAATATATCTGTGCTCACACTGCTTAATTGTGGGGACTGGGGAGCAGCTGTATTATATAGCAGGAGTACAGTGCAGAGTTTTGCTGACAGTGACCACCAGTATACGTTGTCTGCCTGAAAAACACTCCATATCTGTGCTCAGTGTGCTGCTTTATTGTGGGGACTGGGGACCACCAGTATAATTAATATTATATAGGAGGAGTACAGTGCAGAGTTTTGCTGACACAGTGACCACCAGTATACAGTGACACCAGTATACAGTATACAGTACGGTAGGCCACTGCTGTACCTACCTCTGTGTCGTCATTCATTAAGTATACTATCCATCTACATTCTATACCTGTGGTGCATTTTAGTTTTGCAGTTTGCTGACACAGTGACCACCAGTATACTATATATAGCAGTACGGTAGGCCACTGCTGCACCTACCTCTGTGTCGTCATTCATTAAGTATACTATCCATCTACATTCTATACCTGTGGTGCATTTTAGTTTTGCATTTTGCTGACACAGTGACCACCAGTATACTATATATAGCAGTACGGTACGGAAGGCCACTGCTGTACCTACCTCTGTGTCGTCATTAAGTATACTATCCATCTGCATTCTATACCTGTGGTGCGCCTCTTTATTTCTTTGCATCATGTGCTGTTTGGGGACAATTTTTTGAAGTGCCATCCTGTCTTGACACTGCAGTGCCACTCCTAGATGGGCCAGGTGTTTGTGTCGGCCACTTGTGTCGCTTAGCTTAGTCACACAGCGACCTTGGTGCGCCTCTTTTTTTCTTTGCATCATGTGCTGTTTGGGGACAATTTTTTTGAAGTGCCATCCTGCCTAACACTGCAGTGCCACTCCTAGATGGGCCAGGTGTTTGTGTCGGCCACTTGTGTCGCTTAGCTTAGTCACACAGCGACCTTGGTGCGCCTCTTTTTTTCTTTGCATCATGTGCTGTTTGGGGACAATTTTTTGGAAGTGCCATCCTGCCTGACACTGCAGTGCCACTCCTAGATGGGCCAGGTGTTTGTGTCGGCCACTTGTGTCGCTTAGCTTAGCCATCCAGCGACCTTGGTGCGCCTCTTTTTTTCTTTGCATCATGTGCTGTTTGGGGACAATTTTTTGGAAGTGCCATCCTGCCTGACACTGCAGTGCCACTCCTAGATGGGCCAGGTGTTTGTGTCGGCCACTTGTGTCGCTTAGCTTAGTCACACAGCGACCTTGGTGCGCCTCTTTTTTTCTTTGCATCATGTGCTGTTTGGGGACAATTTTTTTGAAGTGCCATCCTGCCTGACACTGCAGTGCCACTCCTAGATGGGCCAGGTGTTTGTGTCGGCCACTTGTGTCGCTTAGCTTAGTCACACAGCGACTTTGGTGCGCCTCTTTTTTTCTTTGCATCATGTGCTGTTTGGGGACAATTTTTTGGAAGTGCCATCCTGCCTGACACTGCAGTGCCACTCCTAGATGGGCCAGGTGTTTGTGTCGGCCACTTGTGTCGCTTAGCTTAGCTATCCAGCGACCTCGGTGCAAATTGTAGGACTAAAAATAATATTGTGAGGTGTGAGGTGTTCAGAATAGACTGGAAATGAGTGGAAATTATGGTAATTGAGGTTAATAATACTATGGGATCAAAATGACCCCCAAATTCTATGATTTAAGCTGTTTTTTAGGGTTTTTTGAAAAAAAACACCCGAATCCAAAACACACCCGAATCCGACAAAACATTTTCGGTGAGGTTTTGCCAAAACGCGTCCGAATCCAAAACACGGCCGCGGAACCAAATCCAAAACCAAAACACAAAACCCGAAAAATGTCCGGTGCACATCACTACTTTTTACACATTGTGGCAAAGATTCCCCCTTTTTACACATTGCGGCAAAGATTTCCCCTTTTTATACATTGCGGCAGGCAGATTCCCCATTTTTACACATTGTGGCAGACAGTCCCAAGAAAGACAGAAAGACAGACAGACAGACAGACAGACAGACAGACAGAATTATACTTACCCTCTCCGCTGGCTCAGGCTCCTCGGTGTAGCTTCTGACGATTCCCGGGCAGGAGAGAAGGAGGAGGAGGGAGGTGGAGGAGGGAGCCGCAGCAGCGCTGTGTTATTGGTGGAGGCGCTGCTGCTGCTGCCCCTCTGCTTCACTATAGGCTGTTCTCGGAAGACAGCCTATAGTGAAGCAGAGGGGCAGCAGCAGCAGCGCCTCCACCAGTAACACAGCGCTGCTGCGGCTCCCTCCTCCACCTCCCTCCTCCTCCTTCTCCCCCGTGCTGCTGCAGTGCACTCCTCTCCTCTCTGGGCGGCTGTGTGCTGCGGGCAGCGGTTGCCCGCAGCACACAGCGGCATGTAATGAGTCAGTTTGACTCATTACATGCTTTGGGCCCCTGGACAGAGGCGAGCCCCAGTGCAACGCACTGGTTGCACTGGCGGTAGTTCCGCCTCTGGCCGAGTGAGGGATATGGGGACACACATAGTGGGGCCGGGTGAGGGACATGGGGACACACATCCTGGGGGCCGGGTGAGGGACATGGGGACACTCATCCTGGGCCGGGTGAGGGATATGGGGACACACATAGTGGGGCCGGGTGAGGGATATGGGGACACACATACTGGGGCCGGGTGAGGGACATGGGGACACACATCCTGGGGGCTGGGTGAGGGATATGGGGACACACATCCTGGGGGCCGGGTGAGGGATATGGGGACACACATCCTTGGGGCTGGGTGAGGGATATGGGGACACACATAGTGGGGCCGGGTGAGGGATATGGGGACACACATACTGGGGCCGGGTGAGGGACATGGGGACACACATCCTGGGGGCTCGGTGAGGGATACGGGGACACACATAGTGGGGCCGGGTGAGGGACATGGGGACACACATCCTGGGGGGCCGGGAGAGGAACATGGGGACACTCATCCTGGGCCGGGTGAGGTACATGGGGACACACATAGTGGGGCCGGGTGAGGGATATGGGGACACACATACTGGGGCCGGGTGAGGGATATGGGGACACACATCCTGGGGGCTGGGTGAGGGACATGGGGACACTCATCCTGGGCCGGGTGAGGGACATGGGGACACACATAGTGAGGCCGGGTGAGGGATATGGGGACACACATACTGGGGCCGGGTGAGGGACATGGGGACACTCATCCTGGGCCGGGTGAGGGACATGGGGACACACATAGTGGGGCCGGGTGAGGGACATGGGGACACACATAGTGGGGCCGGGTGAGGGATATGGGGACACACATACTGGGGCCGGGTGAGGGATATGTGGACACACATCCTGGGGGCTGGGTGAGGTATATGAGGACACACATAGTGGGGCCAATGAGGGACATGGGAACACACATACTGGGGCCTAGGTGGGGGGGACCTGGTTACAAGTACATTAGAGCCTGGTAGGGTATATAACATTAGACACACACTGGCTTACACACATACACAGGTTTCAGCTACAGTGAAAATATGCTGAGGCAGGTTGCTCACCTCAGATTGTGATTGAGCTGCAGGAGAAAGAGAGGGAACAGGCAGCAGTGCACACAGCTAGAACCCGCCCCCACTCTCTGTCACGCACTCACGGCTCCCCGTTCCGCCCCCAGCTGCTGGTGATAAGGTGAGATAACTGATTCTTCCTCTCCTCCCCTCCCCGTGCGCGCGGCGGCGCCCGCCCAGTTCCCGTACGCTGCATTTGCCTATTATGCCTAGGGCCGGCTTTGCCGCTGCCCGCACTGCGCACTATAGTAGAAGCAGTAACACTACACAGCGGCTCCTCTGCAGTCGGTGGCGGCGGCGGTGGCTTACACAGGCAGGGGATGGATGGCGCCTTTCTCATGGTTGGGGGGAGCGAGCTGCCCCCTTGCCCCCCCCCCCCCCGTTCCGACGCCCCTGATATATATATATATATATATACAGTAATATATATACTATTCTATAGCTTCTATACTGCTTGTCAGGACACATGTTTCACAGTTACACCGCTCTGTACTGATATATATATATATATATATATACAGTAATATATATACTATTCTATAGCTTCTATACTGCTTGTCAGGACACATGTTTCACAGTTACACCGCTCTGTACTGATATACAGTAATATTATATATACTTTTCTATAGCTTCTATACTGCTTGTCAGGACACATGTTTAACAGTTACACCGCTCTGTACTGATATATATATATATATATATATATATATATATATATTAGAGATGAGCGGGTTCGGTTTCTCTGAATCCGAACCCGCCAGAACTTCATGTTTTTTTTCACGAGTCCGAGCGACTCGGATCTTCCCGCCTTGCTCGGTTAACCCGAGCGCGCCCGAACGTCATCATGACGCTGTCGGATTCTCGCGAGGCTCGGATTCTATCGCGAGACTCGGATTCTATATAAGGAGCCGCGCGTCGCCGCCATTTTCACACGTGCATTGAGATTGATAGGGAGAGGACGTGGCTGGCGTCCTCTCCGTTTAGACACTTGATTTACTAATTTTGGGGAGCATTAGGAGTACTCAGTAGTGTACAGTGCAGAGTTTTGCTGATAGTGACCAGTGACCACCACTTTTATTTATAATCCGTTCTCTGCCTGAAAAAAGCGATACACAGCACACAGTGACTCAGTCACATACATACCATATCTGTGTGCACTGCTCAGGCTCAGGCCAGTGTGCTGCATCATCTATATATATTATATATCTGTCTGACTGCTCAGCTCACACAGCTTATAATTGTGGGGGAGACTGGGGAGCACTACTGCAGTGCCAGTTATAGGTTATAGCAGGAGCCAGGAGTACATAATATTATATTAAAATTAAACAGTGCACACTTTTGCTGCAGGAGTGCCACTGCCAGTGTGACTAGTGACCAGTGACCTGACCACCAGTATATAATATTAGTAGTATACTATCTCTTTATCAACCAGTCTATATTAGCAGCAGACACAGTACAGTGCGGTAGTTCACGGCTGTGGCTACCTCTGTGTCGGCACTCGGCAGCCCGTCCATAATTGTATATACCAGTGACCTAACCGTGGTTTTTTTTTCTTTCTTTATACATACATACTAGTTACGAGTATACTATCTCTTTATCAACCAGTCTATATATTAGCAGCAGACACAGTACAGTGCGGTAGTTCACGGCTGTGGCTACCTCTGTGTCGGCACTCGGCAGCCCGTCCATAATTGTATATACCAGTGACCTAACCGTGGTTTTTTTTTCTTTCTTTATACATACATACTAGTTACGAGTATACTATCTCTTTATCAACCAGTCTATATATTAGCAGCAGACACAGTACAGTGCGGTAGTTCACGGCTGTGGCTACCTCTGTGTCGGCACTCGGCAGCCCGTCCATAATTGTATATACCACCTAACCGTGGTTTTTTTTTCTTTCTTTATACATACATACTAGTTACGAGTATACTATCTCTTTATCAACCAGTCTATATATTAGCAGCAGACACAGTACAGTGCGGTAGTTCACGGCTGTGGCTACCTCTGTGTCGGCACTCGGCAGCCCGTCCATAATTGTATATACCACCTAACCGTGGTTTTTTTTTCTTTCTTTATACATACATACTAGTTACGAGTATACTATCTCTTTATCAACCAGTCTATATATTAGCAGCAGACACAGTACAGTGCGGTAGTTCACGGCTGTGGCTACCTCTGTGTCGGCACTCGGCAGCCCGTCCATAATTGTATATACCAGTGACCTAACCGTGGTTTTTTTTTCTTTCTTTATACATACATACTAGTTACGAGTATACTATCTCTTTATCAACCAGTCTATATATTAGCAGCAGACACAGTACAGTGCGGTAGTTCACGGCTGTGGCTACCTCTGTGTCGGCACTCGGCAGCCCGTCCATAATTGTATATACCAGTGACCTAACCGTGGTTTTTTTTTCTTTCTTTATACATACATACTAGTTACGAGTATACTATCTCTTTATCAACCAGTCTATATATTAGCAGCAGACACAGTACAGTGCGGTAGTTCACGGCTGTGGCTACCTCTGTGTCGGCACTCGGCAGCCCGTCCATAATTGTATATACCAGTGACCTAACCGTGGTTTTTTTTTCTTTCTTTATACATACATACTAGTTACGAGTATACTATCTCTTTATCAACCAGTCTATATATTAGCAGCAGACACAGTACAGTGCGGTAGTTCACGGCTGTGGCTACCTCTGTGTCGGCACTCGGCAGCCCGTCCATAATTGTATACTAGTATCCAATCCATCCATCTCCATTGTTTACCTGAGGTGCCTTTTAGTTGTGCCTATTAAAATATGGAGAACAAAAATGTTGAGGTTCCAAAATTAGGGAAAGATCAAGATCCACTTCCACCTCGTGCTGAAGCTGCTGCCACTAGTCATGGCCGAGACGATGAAATGCCAGCAACGTCGTCTGCCAAGGCCGATGCCCAATGGCATAGTACAGAGCATGTCAAAACCAAAACACCAAATATCAGTAAAAAAAGGACTCCAAAACCTAAAATAAAATTGTCGGAGGAGAAGCGTAAACTTGCCAATATGCCATTTACCACACGGAGTGGCAAGGAACGGCTGAGGCCCTGGCCTATGTTCATGGCTAGTGGTTCAGCTTCACATGAGGATGGAAGCACTCAGCCTCTCGCTAGAAAACTGAAAAGACTCAAGCTGGCAAAAGCACCGCAAAGAACTGTGCGTTCTTTGAAATCCCAAATCCACAAGGAGAGTCCAATTGTGTCGGTTGCGATGCCTGACCTTCCCAACACTGGACGTGAAGAGCATGCGCCTTCCACCATTTGCACGCCCCCTGCAAGTGCTGGAAGGAGCACCCGCAGTCCAGTTCCTGATAGTCAGATTGAAGATGTCAGTGTTGAAGTACACCAGGATGAGGAGGATATGGGTGTTGCTGGCGCTGGGGAGGAAATTGACCAGGAGGATTCTGATGGTGAGGTGGTTTGTTTAAGTCAGGCACCCGGGGAGACACCTGTTGTCCGTGGGAGGAATATGGCCGTTGACATGCCAGGTGAAAATACCAAAAAAATCAGCTCTTCGGTGTGGAGGTATTTCACCAGAAATGCGGACAACAGGTGTCAAGCCGTGTGTTCCCTTTGTCAAGCTGTAATAAGTAGGGGTAAGGACGTTAACCACCTCGGAACATCCTCCCTTATACGTCACCTGCAGCGCATTCATAATAAGTCAGTGACAAGTTCAAAAACTTTGGGTGACAGCGGAAGCAGTCCACTGACCAGTAAATCCCTTCCTCTTGTAACCAAGCTCACGCAAACCACCCCACCAACTCCCTCAGTGTCAATTTCCTCCTTCCCCAGGAATGCCAATAGTCCTGCAGGCCATGTCACTGGCAAGTCTGACGAGTCCTCTCCTGCCTGGGATTCCTCCGATGCATCCTTGCGTGTAACGCCTACTGCTGCTGGCGCTGCTGTTGTTGCCGCTGGGAGTCGATGGTCATCCCAGAGGGGAAGTCGTAAGCCCACTTGTACTACTTCCAGTAAGCAATTGACTGTTCAACAGTCCTTTGCGAGGAAGATGAAATATCACAGCAGTCATCCTACTGCAAAGCGGATAACTGAGTCCTTGACAACTATGTTGGTGTTAGACGTGCGTCCGGTATCCGCCGTTAGTTCACAGGGAACTAGACAATTTATTGAGGCAGTGTGCCCCCGTTACCAAATACCATCTAGGTTCCACTTCTCTAGGCAGGCGATACCGAGAATGTACACGGACGTCAGAAAAAGACTCACCAGTCTCCTAAAAAATGCAGTTGTACCCAATGTCCACTTAACCACGGACATGTGGACAAGTGGAGCAGGGCAGGGTCAGGACTATATGACTGTGACAGCCCACTGGGTAGATGTATGGACTCCCGCCGCAAGAACAGCAGCGGCGGCACCAGTAGCAGCATCTCGCAAACGCCAACTCTTTCCTAGGCAGGCTACGCTTTGTATCACCGCTTTCCAGAATACGCACACAGCTGAAAACCTCTTACGGCAACTGAGGAAGATCATCGCGGAATGGCTTACCCCAATTGGACTCTCCTGTGGATTTGTGGCATCGGACAACGCCAGCAATATTGTGTGTGCATTAAATATGGGCAAATTCCAGCACGTCCCATGTTTTGCACATACCTTGAATTTGGTGGTGCAGAATTTTTTTAAAAACGACAGGGGCGTGCAAGAGATGCTGTCGGTGGCCAGAAAAATTGCGGGACACTTTCGGCGTACAGGCACCACGTACAGAAGACTGGAGCACCACCAAAAACTACTGAACCTGCCCTGCCATCATCTGAAGCAAGAAGTGGTAACGAGGTGGAATTCAACCCTCTATATGCTTCAGAGGTTGGAGGAGCAGCAAAAGGCCATTCAAGCCTATACAATTGAGCACGATATAGGAGATGGAATGCACCTGTCTCAAGTGCAGTGGAGAATGATTTCAACGTTGTGCAAGGTTCTGATGCCCTTTGAACTTGCCACACGTGAAGTCAGTTCAGACACTGCCAGCCTGAGTCAGGTCATTCCCCTCATCAGGCTTTTGCAGAAGAAGCTGGAGGCATTGAAGAAGGAGCTAAAAGGGAGCGATTCCGCTAGGCATGTGGGACTTGTGGATGCAGCCCTTAATTCGCTTAACAAGGATTCACGGGTGGTCAATCTGTTGAAATCAGAGCACTACATTTTGGCCACCGTGCTCGATCCTAGATTTAAAGCCTACCTTGGATCTCTCTTTCCGGCAGACACAGGTCTGCTGGGGTTGAAAGACCTGCTGGTGACAAAATTGTCAAGTCAAGTGGAACGCGACCTGTCAACATCTCCTCCTTCACATTCTCCCGCAACTGGGGGTGCGAGGAAAAGGCTCAGAATTCCGAGCCCACCCGCTGGCGGTGATGCAGGGCAGTCTGGAGCGACTGCTGATGCTGACATCTGGTCCGGACTGAAGGACCTGACAATGATTACGGACATGTCGTCTACTGTCACTGCATATGATTCTCTCAACATTGATAGAATGGTGGAGGATTATATGAGTGACCGCATCCAAGTAGGCACGTCACACAGTCCGTACTTATACTGGCAGGAAAAAGAGGCAATTTGGAGGCCCTTGCACAAACTGGCTTTATTCTACCTAAGTTGCCCTCCCACAAGTGTGTACTCCGAAAGAGTGTTTAGTGCCGCCGCTCACCTTGTCAGCAATCGGCGTACGAGGTTACATCCAGAAAATGTGGAGAAGATGATGTTCATTAAAATGAATTATAATCAATTCCTCCGCGGAGACATTGACCAGCAGCAATTGCCTCCACAAAGTACACAGGGAGCTGAGATGGTGGATTCCAGTGGGGACGAATTGATAATCTGTGAGGAGGGGGATGTACACGGTGATATATCGGAGGGTGAAGATGAGGTGGACATCTTGCCTCTGTAGAGCCAGTTTGTGCAAGGAGAGATTAATTGCTTCTTTTTTGGGGGGGGTCCAAACCAACCCGTCATATCAGTCACAGTCGTGTGGCAGACCCTGTCACTGAAATGATGGGTTGGTTAAAGTGTGCATGTCCTGTTTTGTTTATACAACATAAGGGTGGGTGGGAGGGCCCAAGGATAATTCCATCTTGCACCTCTTTTTTCTTTTCTTTTTCTTTGCATCATGTGCTGATTGGGGAGGGTTTTTTGGAAGGGACATCCTGCGTGACACTGCAGTGCCACTCCTAGATGGGCCCGGTGTTTGTGTCGGCCACTAGGGTCGCTAATCTTACTCACACAGCTACCTCATTGCGCCTCTTTTTTTCTTTGCGTCATGTGCTGTTTGGGGAGGGTTTTTTGGAAGGGCCATCCTGCGTGACACTGCTGTGCCACTCCTAGATGGGCCCGGTGTTTGTGTCGGCCACTAGGGTCGCTAATCTTACTCACACAGCTACCTCATTGCGCCTCTTTTTTTCTTTGCGTCATGTGCTGTTTGGGGAGGGTTTTTTGGAAGGGACATCCTGCGTGACACTGCAGTGCCACTCCTAGATGGGCCCGGTGTTTGTGTCGGCCACTAGGGTCGCTTATCTTACTCACACAGCGACCTCGGTGCAAATTTTAGGACTAAAAATAATATTGTGAGGTGTGAGGTATTCAGAATAGACTGAAAATGAGTGTAAATTATGGTTTTTGAGGTTAATAATACTTTGGGATCAAAATGACCCCCAAATTCTATGATTTAAGCTGTTTTTTAGTGTTTTTGGAAAAAAACACCCGAATCCAAAACACACCCGAATCCGACAAAAATAATTCGGTGAGGTTTTGCCAAAACGCGTTCGAACCCAAAACACGGCCGCGGAACCGAACCCAAAACCAAAACACAAAACCCGAAAAATTTCAGGCGCTCATCTCTAAATATATATATATATATATATACAGTAATAATATATATACTATTCTATAGCTTCTATACTGCTTGTCAGGACACCTGTTTCACAGTTACACCGCTCTGTACTGATATATATATATACAGTAATAATATATATACTATTTTATAGCTTCTATACTGCTTGTCAGGACACATGTTTCACAGTTACACCGCTCTGTACTGATATATATATATATATATATATATACAGTAATAATATATATACTATTCTATAGCTTCTATACTGCTTGTCAGGACACATGTTTCACAGTTACACCGCTCTGTACTGATATATATATATACAGTAATAATATATATACTATTCTATAGCTTCTATACTGCTTGTCAGGACACATGTTTCACAGTTACACCGCTCTGTACTGATAGATAGATAGATAGATAGATAGATAGATAGATAGATAGATAGATAGATAGATAGATAGATAGATAGATAGATAGATAGATAGATACAGTAATATATAAACTATTCTATAGCTTCTATACTGCTTGTCAGGACACATGTTTCACAGTTACACCACTATGTACTGATATATATATGCAGTAATAATATATATACTATTCTATAGCTTCTATACAGCTTGTCAGGACATGTTTCACAGTTACACAGTTCTGTACTGATATATATATATTAGAGATGAGCGGGTTCGGTTTCTCTGAAACCGAACCCGCACGAACTTCATGTTTTTTTTCACGGGTCCGAGCAGACTCGGATCCTCCCGCCTTGCTCGGTTAACCCGAGCGCGCCCGAACGTCATCATGACGCTGTCGGATTCTCGCGAGACTCGGATTCTATATAAGGAGCCGCGCGTCGCCGCCATTTTCACACGTGCATTGAGATTGATAGGGAGAGGACGTGGCTGGCGTCCTCTCCATTAGAAATTAGATTAGAAGAGAGAGAGAGATTGTGCAGAGTCAGACAGAGTTTACCACAGTGACCAGTGCAGTTGTTGTTAGTTAACTTTTATTTATTTTAATATAATATATCCGTTCTCTGCTATATCCGTTCTCTGCCTGAAAAAAAACGATACACAGCAGCAGCCAGTCACACAGTGTGACTCAGTCTGTGTGCACTCAGCTCAGCCCAGTGTGCTGCACATCAATGTATAAAAGGCAAAGCTTATAATAATTGTGGGGGAGACTGGGGAGCACTGCAGGTTGTTATAGCAGGAGCCCCCAGGAGTACATAATATTATATTAATTTAAAATTAAACAGTGCACACTTTTGCTGCAGGAGTGCCACTGCCAGTGTGACTAGTGGTGACCAGTGCCTGACCACCAGTATAGTAGTATATTGTTGTATGTATTGTATACTATCTCTTTATCAACCAGTCTATATTAGCAGCAGACACAGTACAGTGCGGTAGTTCACGGCTGTGGCTACCTCTGTGTCGGCAGTCGGAACTCGGCAGGCAGTCCGTCCATCCATAATTGTATTACAATATATACCACCTAACCGTGGTATTTTTTTTTCTTTCTTTATACCGTCGTCATAGTGTCATACTAGTTGTTACGAGTATACTACTATCTCTTTATCAACCAGTGTACAGTGCGGTAGTTCACGGCTGTGGCTACCTCTGTGTCGGCAGTCGGCAGGCAGTCCGTCCATCCATAATTGTATTATTATTATAATATATACCACCTAACCGTGGTTTTTTTTTCATTCTTTATACCGTCATAGTGTCATACTAGTTGTTACGAGTATACTACTATCTCTTTATCAACCAGTGTACAGTGCGGTAGTTCACGGCTGTGGCTACCTCTGTGTCGGCAGTCGGCAGGCAGTCCGTCCATCCATAATTGTATTATTATTATAATATATACCACCTAACCGTGGTTTTTTTTTCATTCTTTATACCGTCGTCATAGTGTCATACTAGTTGTTACGAGTATACTACTATCTCTTTATCAACCAGTGTACAGTGCGGTAGTTCACGGCTGTGGCTACCTCTGTGTCGGCAGTCGGCAGGCAGTCCGTCCATCCATAATTGTATTATTATTATAATATATACCACCTAACCGTGGTTTTTTTTTCATTCTTTATACCGTCGTCATAGTGTCATACTAGTTGTTACGAGTATACTACTATCTCTTTATCAACCAGTGTACAGTGCGGTAGTTCACGGCTGTGGCTACCTCTGTGTCGGCAGTCGGCAGGCAGTCCGTCCATCCATAATTGTATTATTATTATAATATATACCACCTAACTGTGGTATTTTTTTTTCTTTCTTTATACCGTCGTCATAGTGTCATACTAGTTGTTACGAGTATACTACTATCTCTTTATCAACCAGTGTACAGTGCGGTAGTTCACGGCTGTGGCTACCTCTGTGTCGGCAGTCGGCAGGCAGTCCGTCCATCCATAATTGTATTATTATTATAATATATACCACCTAACTGTGGTATTTTTTTTTCTTTCTTTATACCGTCGTCATAGTGTCATACTAGTTGTTACGAGTATACTACTATCTCTTTATCAACCAGTGTACAGTGCGGTAGTTCACGGCTGTGGCTACCTCTGTGTCGGCAGTCGGCAGGCAGTCCGTCCATCCATAATTGTATTATTATTATAATATATACCACCTAACCGTGGTTTTTTTTTCATTCTTTATACCGTCGTCATAGTGTCATACTAGTTGTTACGAGTATACTACTATCTCTTTATCAACCAGTGTACAGTGCGGTAGTTCACGGCTGTGGCTACCTCTGTGTCGGCAGTCGGCAGGCAGTCCGTCCATCCATAATTGTATTATTATTATAATATATACCACCTAACCGTGGTTTTTTTTTCATTCTTTATACCGTCGTCATAGTGTCATACTAGTTGTTACGAGTATACTACTATCTCTTTATCAACCAGTGTACAGTGCGGTAGTTCACGGCTGTGGCTACCTCTGTGTCGGCAGTCGGCAGGCAGTCCGTCCATCCATAATTGTATTATTATTATAATATATACCACCTAACTGTGGTATTTTTTTTTCTTTCTTTATACCGTCGTCATAGTGTCATACTAGTTGTTACGAGTATACTACTATCTCTTTATCAACCAGTGTACAGTGCGGTAGTTCACGGCTGTGGCTACCTCTGTGTCGGCAGTCGGCAGGCAGTCCGTCTATCCATAATTGTATTATTATTATAATATATACCACCTAACCGTGGTTTTTTTTTCATTCTTTATACCGTCGTCATAGTGTCATACTAGTTGTTACGAGTATACTACTATCTCTTTATCAACCAGTGTACAGTGCGGTAGTTCACGGCTGTGGCTACCTCTGTGTCGGCAGTCGGCAGGCAGTCCGTCCATCCATAATTGTATTATTATTATAATATATACCACCTAACCGTGGTTTTTTTTTCATTCTTTATACCGTCGTCATAGTGTCATACTAGTTGTTACGAGTATACTACTATCTCTTTATCAACCAGTGTACAGTGCGGTAGTTCACGGCTGTGGCTACCTCTGTGTCGGCAGTCGGCAGGCAGTCCGTCCATCCATAATTGTATTATTATTATAATATATACCACCTAACTGTGGTATTTTTTTTTCTTTCTTTATACCGTCGTCATAGTGTCATACTAGTTGTTACGAGTATACTACTATCTCTTTATCAACCAGTGTACAGTGCGGTAGTTCACGGCTGTGGCTACCTCTGTGTCGGCAGTCGGCAGGCAGTCCGTCCATCCATAATTGTATTATTATTATAATATATACCACCTAACCGTGGTTTTTTTTTCATTCTTTATACCGTCGTCATAGTGTCATACTAGTTGTTACGAGTATACTACTATCTCTTTATCAACCAGTGTACAGTGCGGTAGTTCACGGCTGTGGCTACCTCTGTGTCGGCAGTCGGCAGGCAGTCCGTCCATCCATAATTGTATTATTATTATAATATATACCACCTAACTGTGGTATTTTTTTTTCTTTCTTTATACCGTCGTCATAGTGTCATACTAGTTGTTACGAGTATACTACTATCTCTTTATCAACCAGTGTACAGTGCGGTAGTTCACGGCTGTGGCTACCTCTGTGTCGGCAGTCGGCAGGCAGTCCGTCCATCCATAATTGTATTATTATTATAATATATACCACCTAACCGTGGTTTTTTTATACCACCTAACCGTGGCAGTCCGTCCATAATTGTATACTAGTATCCAATCCATCCATCTCCATTGTTTACCTGAGGTGCCTTTTAGTTCTGCCTATAAAATATGGAGAACAAAAAAGTTGAGGTTCCAAAATTAGGGAAAGATCAAGATCCACTTCCACCTCGTGCTGAAGCTGCTGCCACTAGTCATGGCCGAGACGATGAAATGCCAGCAACGTCGTCTGCCAAGGCCGATGCCCAATGTCATAGTACAGAGCATGTCAAATCCAAAACACCAAATATCAGAAAAAAAAGGACTCCAAAACCTAAACTAAAATTGTCGGAGGAGAAGCGTAAACTTGCCAATATGCCATTTACCACACGGAGTGGCAAGGAACGGCTGAGGCCCTGGCCTATGTTCATGGCTAGTGGTTCAGCTTCACATGAGGATGGAAGCACTCAGCCTCTCGCTAGAAAAATGAAACGACTCAAGCTGGCAAAAGCACAGCAAAGAACTGTGCGTTCTTCGAAATCCCAAATCCACAAGGAGAGTCCAATTGTGTCGGTTGCGATGCCTGACCTTCCCAACACTGGATGTGAAGAGCATGCGCCTTCCACCATTTGCACGCCCCCTGCAAGTGCTGGAAGGAGCACCCGCAGTCCAGTTCCTGATAGTGAGATTGAAGATGTCAGTGTTGAAGTCCACCAGGATGAGGAGGATATGGGTGTTGCTGGCGCTGGGGAGGAAATTGACAAGGAGGATTCTGATGGTGAGGTGGTTTGTTTAAGTCAGGCACCCGGGGAGACACCTGTTGTCCGTGGGACGAATATGGCCGTTGACATGCCAGGTGAAAATACCAAAAAAATCAGCTCTTCGGTGTGGAGGTATTTCACCAGAAATGCGGACAACAGGTGTCAAGCCGTGTGTTCCCTTTGTCAAGCTGTAATAAGTAGGGGTAAGGACGTTAACCACCTCGGAACATCCTCCCTTATACGTCACCTGCAGCGCATTCATAATAAGTCAGTGACAAGTTCAAAAACTTTGGGTGACAGCGGAAGCACTCCACTGACCAGTAAATCCCTTCCTCTTGTAACCAAGCTCACGCAAACCACCCCACCAACTCCCTCAGTGTCAATTTCCTCCTTCCCCAGGAATGCCAATAGTCCTGCAGGCCATGTCACTGGCAATTCTGACGATTCCTCTCCTGCCTGGGATTCCTCCGATGCATCCTTGCGTGTAACGCCTACTGCTGCTGGCGCTGCTGTTGTTGCTGCTGGGAGTCGATGGTCATCCCAGAGAGGAAGTCGTAAGACCACTTTTACTACTTCCACCAAGCAATTGACTGTCCAACAGTCATTTGCGAGGAAGATTAAATATCACAGCAGTCATCCTACTGCAAAGCGGATAACTGAGGCCTTGACATCCTGGGTGGTGAGAAACGTGGTTCCGGTATCCATCATTACTGCAGAGCCAACTAAAGACTTGTTGGAGGTACTGTGTCCCCGGTACCAAATACCATCTAGGTTCCATTTCTCTAGGGTTGCGATACCGAAAATGTACACAGACCTCAGAAAAAGAGTCACCAGTGTCCTAAAAAATGCAGCTGTACCCAATGTCCACTTAACCACGGACATGTGGACAAGTGGAGCAGGGCAGGGTCAGGACTATATGACTGTGACAGCCCACTGGGTAGATGTATGGACTCCCGCCGCAAGAACAGCAGCGGCGGCACCAGTAGCAGCATCTCGCAAACGCCAACTCGTTCCTAGGCAGGCTACGCTTTGTATCACCGGTTTCCAGAATACGCACACAGCTGAAAACCTCTTACGGCAACTGAGGAAGATCATCGCGGAATGGCTTACCCCAATTGGACTCTCCTGTGGATTTGTGGCATCGGACAACGCCAGCAATATTGTGTGTGCATTACATCTGGGCAAATTCCAGCACGTCCCATGTTTTGCACATACCTTGAATTTGGTGGTGCAGAATTTTTTAAAAAACGACAGGGGCGTGCAAGAGATGCTGTCGGTGGCCAGAAAAATTGCGGGACACTTTCGGCGTACAGGCAGCACGTACAGAAGACTGGAGCACCACCAAAAACGCCTGAACCTGCCCTGCCATCATCTGAAGCAGGAGGTGGTAACGAGGTGGAATTCAACCCTCTATATGCTTCAGAGGTTGGAGGAGCAGCAAAAGGCCATTCAAGCCTATACAACTGACCACGATATAGGAGGTGGAATGCACCTGTCTCAAGCGCAGTGGAGAATGATTTCAACGTTGTGCAAGGTTCTGCAACCTTTTGAACTTGCCACACGTGAAGTCAGTTCAGACACTGCCAGCCTGAGTCAGGTCATTCCCCTCATCAGGCTTTTGCAGAAGAAGCTGGAGACATTGAAGGAGGAGCTAAGACAGAGCGATTCCGCTAGGCATGTGGGACTTGTGGATGGAGCCCTTAATTCGCTTAACAAGGATTCACGGGTGGTCAATCTGTTGAAATCAGAGCACTACATTTTGGCCACCGTGCTCGATCCTAGATTTAAAACCTACCTTGGATCTCTCTTTCCGGCGCACACAAGTCTGCTGGGTTTCAAAGACCTGCTGGTGAGAAAATTGTCAAGTCAAGCGGAACGCGACCTGTCAACATCTCCTCCTTCACATTCTCCCGCAACTGGGGGTGCGAGGAAAAGGCTCAGAATTCCGAGCCCACCCGCTGGCGGTGATGCAGGGCAGTCTGGAGCGACTGCTGATGCTGACATCTGGTCCGGACTGAAGGACCTGACAACCATTACGGACATGTCGTCTACTGTCACTGCATATGATTCTATCACCATTGATAGAATGGTGGAGGATTATATGAGTGACCGCATCCAAGTAGGCACGTCACACAGTCCGTACTTATACTGGCAGGAAAAAGAGGCAATTTGGAGGCCCTTGCACAAACTGGCTTTATTCTACCTAAGTTGCCCTCCCACAAGTGTGTACTCCGAAAGAGTGTTTAGTGCCGCCGCTCACCTTGTCAGCAATCGGCGTACGAGGTTACATCCAGAAAATGTGGAGAAGATGATGTTCATTAAAATGAATTATAATCAATTCCTCCGCGGAGACATTGACCAGCAGCAATTGCCTCCACAAAGTACACAGGGAGCTGACATGGTGGATTCCAGTGGGGACGAATTGATAATCTGTGAGGAGGGGGATGTACACGGTGATATATCGGAGGATGATGATGAGGTGGACATCTTGCCTCTGTAGAGCCAGTTTGTGCAAGGAGAGATTAATTGCTTCTTTTTTGGTGGGGGTCCAAACCAACCCGTCATTTCAGTCACAGTCGTGTGGCAGACCCTGTCACTGAAATGATGGGTTGGTTAAAGTGTGCATGTCCTGTTTTGTTTATACAACATAAGGGTGGGTGGGAAGGGCCCAAGGACAATTCCATCTTGCACCTCTTTTTTCTTTTATTTTTCTTTGCGTCATGTGCTGTTTGGGGAGGGTTTTTTGGAAGGGACATCCTGCGTGACACTGCAGTGCCACTCCTAGATGGGCCCGGTGTTTGTGTCGGCCACTAGGGTCGCTTATCTTTCTCACACAGCTACCTCATTGCGCCTCTTTTTTTCTTTGCGTCATGTGCTGTTTGGGGAGGGTTTTTTGGAAGGGACATCCTGCGTGACACTGCAGTGCCACTCCTAGATGGGCCCGGTGTTTGTGTCGGCCACTAGGGTCGCTTATCTTTCTCACACAGTCAGCTACCTCATTGCGCCTCTTTTTTTCTTTGCGTCATGTGCTGTTTGGGGAGGGTTTTTTGGAAGGGACATCCTGCGTGACACTGCAGTGCCACTCCTAGATGGGCCCGGTGTTTGTGTCGGCCACTAGGGTCGCTAATCTTACTCACACAGCTACCTCATTGCGCCTCTTTTTTTCTTTGCGTCATGTGCTGTTTGGGGAGGGTTTTTTGGAAGGGACATCCTGCGTGACACTGCAGTGCCACTCCTAGATGGGCCCGGTGTTTGTGTCGGCCACTAGGGTCGCTTATCTTTCTCACACAGTCAGCTACCTCATTGCGCCTCTTTTTTTCTTTGCGTCATGTGCTGTTTGGGGAGGGTTTTTTGGAAGGGACATCCTGCGTGACACTGCAGTGCCACTCCTAGATGGGCCCGGTGTTTGTGTCGGCCACTAGGGTCGCTTATCTTTCTCACACAGTCAGCTACCTCATTGCGCCTCTTTTTTTCTTTGCGTCATGTGCTGTTTGGGGAGGGTTTTTTGGAAGGGACATCCTGCGTGACACTGCAGTGCCACTCCTAGATGGGCCCGGTGTTTGTGTCGGCCACTAGGGTCGCTAATCTTACTCACACAGCTACCTCATTGCGCCTCTTTTTTTCTTTGCGTCATGTGCTGTTTGGGGAGGGTTTTTTGGAAGGGACATCCTGCGTGACACTGCAGTGCCACTCCTAGATGGGCCCGGTGTTTGTGTCGGCCACTAGGGTCGCTTATCTTACTCACACAGCGACCTCGGTGCAAATTTTAGGACTAAAAATAATATTGTGAGGTGTGATGTGTTCAGAATAGGCTGAAAATGAGTGTAAATTATGTTTTTTGAGGTTAATAATACTTTGGGATCAAAATTACCCCCAAATTCTATGATTTAAGCTGTTTTTTAGGGTTTTTTGAAAAAAACACCCGAATCCAAAACACACCCGAATCCGACAAAAAAAATTCGGTGAGGTTTTGCCAAAACGCGGTCGAACCCAAAACACGGCCGCGGAACCGAACCCAAAACCAAAACACAAAACCCGAAAAATTTCCGGCGCTCATCTCTAATATATATATATATATATATATATATATAAACAATAATAATATATATACTATTCTATAGCTTCTATACTGCTTGTCAGGACAAATGTTTCACAGTTACACCGCTCTGTACTGATAGATATATATATATATATATATATATATATATACATACAGTTATATATATATACTATTCTATAGCTTCTATACTGCTTGTCAGGACACATGTTTCACAGTTACACCGCTCTGTACTGATATATATATACAGTAATAATATATATACTATTCCATAGCTTCTATACTGCTTGTCAGGACACATGTTTCACAGTTACACCGCTCTATACTAATATATATATATATATATATATATATAAATATATATATATACAGTAATAATATATATACTATTCTATAGCTTCTATATTGCTTGTCAGGACACATGTTTCACAGTTACACCGCTCTGTACTGATATATATATACAGTAATATTATATATACTATTCTATAGCTTCTATACTGCTTGTCAGGACACATGTTTCACAGTTACACCACTCTGCACTGATATATATATACATTATACAGTAATAATATATATACTATTCTATAGCTTCTATACTGCTTGTCAGGACACATGTTTCACAGTTACACTGCTCTGTACTGATATATATATATATACAGTAATAATATATATACTATTCTATAGCTTCTATACTGCTTGTCAGGACACTTGTTTCACAGTTACACCGCTCTATACTAATATATATATATATATATATACAGTAATAATATATATACTATTCTATAGCTTCTATATTGCTTGTCAGGACACATGTTTCACAGTTACACCGCTCTGTACTGATATATATATATACAGTAATATTATATATACTATTCTATAGCTTCTATACTGCTTGTCAGGACACATGTTTCACAGTTACACCACTCTGTACTGATATATATAAATATATATATATATATATATATATATATATATATATATATATATTTAGTGATGTGCACCTGAAATTTTTCGGGTTTTGTGTTTTGGTTTTGGGTTCGGTTCCGTGGCCGTGTTTTGGGTTCGAACGCGTTTTGGCAAAACCTCACCGAATTTTTTTTGTCGGATTCGGGTGTGTTTTGGATTCGGGTGTTTTTTTCAAAAAACCCTAAAAAACAGCTTAAATCATAGAATTTGGGGGTCATTTTGATCCCATAGTATTAATAACCTCAATAACCATAATTTCCACTCATTTTCAGTCTATTCTGAACACCTCACACCTCACAATATTATTTTTAGTCCTAAAATTTGCACCGAGGTCGCTGGATGGCTAAGCTAAGCGACACAAGTGGCCGACACAAACACCTGGCCCATCTAGGAGTGGCACTGCAGTGTCACGCAGGATGGCCCTTCCAAAAAATACTCCCCAAACAGCACATGACGCAAAGAAAAAAAGAGGCGCAATGAGGTAGCTGTGTGACGACTAAGCTAAGCGACCCTAGTGGCCGACACAAACACCTGGCCCATCTAGGAGTGGCACTGCAGTGTCAGACAGGATGGCACTTAAAAAAATAGTCCCCAAACAGCACATGATGCAAAGAAAAAAAGAGCTGCACCAAAGTCGTTGTGTGACTAAGCTAAGCGACCCAAGTGGCCGACACAAACACCTGGCCCATCTAGGAGTGGCACTGCAGTGTCACGCAGGATGGCCCTTCCAAAAAATACTCCCCAAACAGCACATGACGCAAAGAAAAAAAGAGGCGCAATGAGGTAGCTGTGTGACGACTAAGCTAAGCGACCCAAGTGGCCGACACAAACACCTGGCCCATCTAGGAGTGGCACTGCAGTGTCACGCAGGATGGCCCTTCCAAAAAATACTCCCCAAACAGCACATGACGCAAAGAAAAAAAGAGGCGCAATGAGGTAGCTGTGTGACGACTAAGCTAAGCGACCCTAGTGGCCGACACAAACACCTGGCCCATCTAGGAGTGGCACTGCAGTGTCAGACAGGATGGCACTTAAAAAAATAGTCCCCAAACAGCACATGCTGCAAAGAAAAAAAGAGCTGCACCAAAGTCGTTGTGTGACTAAGCTAAGCGACCCAAGTGGCCGACACAAACACCTGGCCCATCTAGGAGTGGCACTGCAGTGTCACGCAGGATGGCCCTTCCAAAAAATACTCCCCAAACAGCACATGACGCAAAGAAAAAAAGAAAAAAAGAGGTGCAATGAGGTAGCTGTGTGACGACTAAGCTAAGCGACCCTAGTGGCCGACACAAACACCTGGCCCATCTAGGAGTTGCACTGCAGTGTCACGCAGGATGGCCCTTCCAAAAAATACTCCCCAAACAGCACATGACGCAAAGAAAAAAAGAGGCGCAATGAGGTAGCTGTGTGACGACTAAGCTAAGCGACCCTAGTGGCCGACACAAACACCTGGCCCATCTAGGAGTGGCACTGCAGTGTCAGACAGGATGGCACTTAAAAAAATACTCCCCAAACAGCACATGACGCAAAGAAAAATAAAAGAAAAAAGAGGTGCAAGATGGAATTGTCCTTGGGCCCTCCCACCCACCCTTATGTTGTAAAAACAGGACATGCACACTTTAACGAACCCATAATTTCAGCGACAGGGTCTGCCACACGACTGTGACTGAAATGAATGGTTGGTTTGGGCCCCCACCAAAAAAGAAGCAATCAATCTCTCCTTGCACAAACTGGCTCTACAGAGGCAAGATGTCCACCTCATCATCATCGTCCGATTCATCACCCCTTTCACTGTGTACATCCCCCTTCTCACAGATTATTAATTCGTCCCCACTGGAATCCACCATCTCAGGTCCCCGTGTACTTTCTGGAGGCAATTGCTGCTGGTGAATGTCTCCATGGAGGAATTGATTATAATTCATTTTAATGAACATCATCTTCTCCACATTTTCTGGAAGTAACCTCGTACGCCGATTGCTGACAAGGTGAGCGGCGGCACTAAACACTCTTTCGGAGTACACACTGGAGGGAGGGCAACTTAGGTAGAATAAAGCCAGTTTGTTGTGCAAGGGCCTCCAAATTGCCTCTTTTTCCTGCCAGTATACGTACGGACTGTCTGACTTGCCTACTTGGATGCGGTCACTCATATAATCCTCCACCATTCTTTCAATGGTGAGAGAATCATATGCAGTGACAGTAGACGACATGTCAGTAATCGTTGGCAGGTCCTTCAGTCCGGACCATATGTCAGCATCAGCAGTCGCTCCAGACTGCCCTGCATCACCGCCAGCGGGTGGGCTCGGAATTCGTAGCCTTTTCCTCGCACTCCCAGTTGCGGGAGAATGTGAAGGAGGAGATGTTGACGGGTCGCGTTCCGCTTGACTTGACAATTTTCTCACCAGCAGTTCTTTGAACCTCTGCAGACTTGTGTCTGCCGGAAAGAGAGATCCAACGTAGGTTTTAAATCTAGGATCGAGCACGGTGGCCAAAATGTAGTGCTCTGATTTCAACAGATTGACCACCCGTGAATCCTGGTTAAGCGAATAAAGGGCTCCATCCACAAGTCCCACATGCCTAGCGGAATCGCTCTGTTTTAGCTCCTCCTTCAATGCCTCCAGCTTCTTCTGCAAAAGCCTGATGAGGGGAATGACCTGACTCAGGCTGGCAGTGTCTGAACTGACTTCACGTGTGGCAAGTTCAAAAGGTTGCAGAACCTTGCACAACGTTGAAATCATTCTCCACTGCGCTTGAGACAGGTGCATTCCACCTCCTTTGCCTATATCGTGGCCAGATGTATAGGCTTGAATGGCCTTTTGCTGCTCTTCCATCCTCTGAAGCATATAGAGGGTTGAATTCCACCTCGTTACCACCTCTTGCTTCAGATGATGACAGGGCAGGTTCAGGTGTTTTTGGTGGTGCTCCAGTCTTCTGTACGCGGTGCCTGTACGCCGAAAGTGGCCCGCAATTCTTCTGGCCACCGACAGCATCTCTTGCACGCCCCTGTCGTTTTTTAAATAATTCTGCACCACCAAATTCAAGGTATGTGCAAAACATGGGACGTGCTGGAATTTGCCCAGATGTAATGCACGCACAATATTGCTGGCGTTGTCCGATGCCACGAATCCCCAGGAGAGTCCAATTGGGGTAAACCATTCTGCGATGATCTTCCTCAGTTGCCGTAAGAGGTTTTCAGCTGTGTGCGTATTCTGGAAAGCGGTGATACAAAGCGTAGCCTGCCTAGGAACGAGTTGGCATTTGCGAGATGCTGCTACTGGTGCCGCCGCTGCTGTTCTTGCAGCGGGAGGCAATACATCTACCCAGTGGGCTGTCACAGTCATGTAGTCCTGAGTCTGCCCTGCTCCACTTGTCCACATGTCCATGGTTAAGTGGACATTGGGTACAACTGCATTTTTTAGGACACTGGTGAGTCTTTTTCTGATGTCCGTGTACATTCTCGGTATCGCCTGCCTAGAGAAGTGGAACCTAGATGGTATTTGGTAACGGGGGCACACTACCTCAAGCAATTGTCTAGTTCCCTGTGAACTAACGGCGGATACTGGACGCACGTCTAATACCAACACAGTTGTCAAGGCCTCAGTTATCCGGTTTGCAACAGGATGACTGCTGTGATATTTCATCTTCCTCGCAAAGGACTGTTGGACAGTCAATTGCTTACTGGAAGTAGTACAAGTGGTCTTCCGACTTCCCCTCTGGGATGACGATCGACTCCCAGCAGCAACAACAGCAGCGCCAGCAGCAGTAGGCGTTACACTCAAGGATGCATCGGAGGAATCCCAGGCAGGAGAGGACTCGTCAGACTTGCCAGTGACATGGCCAGCAGGACTATTGGCTTTCCTGGGTAAGGAGGAAATTGACACTGAGGGAGTTGGTGGTGTGGTTTGCGCGATTGGTTACAAGAGGAAGGGATTTACTGGTCAGTGGACTGCTTCCGCTGTCACCCAAAGTTTTTGAACTTGTCACTGACTTATTATGAATGCGCTGCAGGTGACGTATAAGGGAGGATGTTCCGAGGTGGTTAACATCCTTACCCCTACTTATTACAGCTTGACAAAGGCAACACACGGCTTGACACCAGTTGTCCGCATTTCTGTTGAAATAATTCCACACTGAAGAGCTGATTTTTTTTGTATTTTGACCAGGCATGTCAATGGCCATATTCCTCCCACGGACAACAGGTGTCTCCCCGGGTGCCTGACTTAAACAAACCACCTCACCATCAGAATCCCCCTTGTCAATTTCCTCTCCAGCGCCAGCAACACCCATATCCTCATCCTGGTGTACTTCAACAGTGACATCTTCAATTTGACTATCAGGAACTGGACTGCGGGTGCTTCTTCCAGCACTTGCAGGGGGCATGCAAATGGTGGAAGGCGCAAGCTCTTCCCGTCCAGTGTTGGGAAGGTCAGGCATCGCAACCGACACAATTGGACTCTCCTTTGGGATTTGGGATTTAGAAGAACGCACAGTTCTTTGCTGTGCTTTTGCCGCAAGTCTTTTCTTTTTTCTAGCGAGAGGATGAGTGCTTCCATCCTCATGTGAAGCTGAACCACTAGCCATGAACATAGGCCAGGGCCTCAGCCGTTCCTTGCCACTCCGTGTCGTAAATGGCATATTTGCAAGTTTATGCTTCTCCTCAGGCGCTTTTAATTTTGATTTTTGGGTCATTTTTTTACTGATCTTTTGTGTTTTGGATTTTACATGCTCTGTACTATGACATTGGGCATCGGCCTTGGCAGACTAAGTTGATGGCATTTCATCGTCTCGGCCATGACTAGTGGCAGCAGCTTCAGCATGAGGTGGAAGTGGATCTTGATCTTTCCCTATTTTTTTAACCTCCACATTTTTGTTCTTCATATTTTAATGCGCACAACTAAAAGCCACCACAGGTATAGAATGTAGATGGATGGATAGTATAGTATTATATTACTTATGGAGGACGAGTGCACTGACGACACAGAGGTAGGTACAGCCGTGGCCTACCGTACTGCTTATATGTATAATATACTGTATATAACGGACCTGGTGGACACTGTCAGCAGACTGCTAAACTAGTATGAAGAAAAAAAAAAACACAACAGGTAGGTAGGTATACAATACAATGTAGATGGATGGATAGTAAGTATAGTATTATATTACTTATGGAGGACGAGTGCACTGACTAATGACACAGAGGTAGATACAGCCGTGGCCTACCGTACTGCTTATATATATAATATACTGTATATAACGGACCTGGTGGACACTGTCAGCAGACTGCTAAACTAGTATGAAAAAAAAAAAAACCACCACAGGTAGGTATACAATAATGTAGATGGATGGATAGTAAGTATAGTATTATATTACTTATGGACGACGAGTGCACTGACGACACAGAGGTAGGTACAGCCGTGGCCTACCGTACTGCTTATATATATAATATACTGTATATAACGGACCTGGTGGACACTGTCAGCAGACTGCTAAATTAGTATGAAGAAAAAAAAACCCACCACAGGTAGGTATACAATACAATGTAGATGGATGGATAGTAAGTATAGTATTATATTACTTATGGACGACGAGTGCACTGACGACACAGAGGTAGGTACAGCCGTGGCCTACCGTACTGCTTATATATATAATATACTGTATATAACGGACCTGGTGGACACTGTCAGCAGACTGCTAAACTAGTATGAAGAAAAAAAAAACCACCACAGGTAGGTATACAATACAATGTAGATGGATGGATAGTAAGTATAGTATTATATTACTTATGGACGACGAGTGCACTGACGACACAGAGGTAGGTACAGCCGTGGCCTACCGTACTGCTTATAAATATATAATATACTGTATATAACGGACCTGGTGGACACTGTCAGCAGACTGCTAAACTAGTATGAAGGAAAAAAAAACACCACAGGTAGGTATACAATACAATGTAGATGGATGGATAGTAAGTATAGTATTATATTACTTATGGACGACGAGTGCACTGACGACACAGAGGTAGGTACAGCCGTGGCCTACCGTACTGCTTATATATATAATATACTGTATATAACGGACCTGGTGGACACTGTCAGCAGACTGCTAAACTAGTATGAAGAAAAAAAAAAACACCACAGGAGTGTTTTTCAGGCAGACAAACGTATACTGGACTGGTGGTCACTGTCAGCAAAACTGTGCACTGTACTCCTGCTATAACTGCTCCCCAGTCCCCACAATTAGGCAGTGTGAGCAGTGCACTCAGCACAGATATATCATGCAGCAGTGCAGCCAGTGGCGTAACTAGAAATTTTTCTCCCCCAAGCCAAAAAAATCCTTCGGCGCCCCCCCCCCCCCCCCCCCATACCATTGGCACTAGCAAAGGTAGAAAAATGCGTGCGCTGCAGGCGCGCGCCGGCAAAAAGGGGGTGTGGCTTTGTCAAAATGGGCGTGGCTTTGCGTGGAGGGCGTGGCATTGCAGGAAAAGACTACCTTATACCCCAGTTTTGCAACCTGCACGCCCAGACGTTGGCCACCACAGGAAAGAAAAATAATCCTGATTCATGCCCCTTACATTATTTGTCATTTTTCCTCCTTATAGTAATGCCCAGTATACATTATTCCACATACTGCAATGGCCCTTAGACATTATTCCACACACAATAATGCACATGACACAATATGCACACACTGTAATGCCCCAGACACATTATGCCACACACCGTAATGCCTGTGACACATTATGACAGCAATCGCAATGCCCGTTATACATTATGCTACACACTGCAATGCCCCTGATACATACAATGTCTGTGACACAGTATGACACACACCACAATGATCCTGAGACATTATACCACATACCACAATGCCCGTGATATAGTATACAACACACCGTAATGCCTGATACATTATGACACACACCGCAATGTCCGTGATACATTATGCCACACACCGTAATGCCCATTACACATTAAGTTCTACAGTAAGGCTTCTAATTACTTTTAAATTACCTGCTCATTGCCAGGGGTTTCATGCTCTTGGTTCCATGCACGGTGCCAGGGGTTTTCATGCTCAGGGTGTCATGCTCGTTGCCAGGGGTTTCATGCACTGGGTGTCATGCTCGTTGCTAGGGGTAGTGCTTGTTGCTAGGGCCATGCTCCCAGTGCCACATATGCCCCCAGTGCCAGATATTCCCCCACAGTGCCAGGTATATGCCCCTAGTGCCAGATATTCCCCCACAGTGCCAGGTACATGCCCCCAGTGCCACATATACCCCCCCCCCCAGTGCCACATATGCCCCCTCAGTGCCTGCTCCCCCCAGTGCCAAATACACACCGTAATGCCCATTACACATTAAGTTCTACAGTAAGGCTTCTAATTACTTTTAAATTACCTGCTCCCAGTGCCACATATGCCCCCAGTGCCAGATATTCCCCCACAGTGCCAGGTATATGCCCCTAGTGCCAGATATTCCCCCACAGTGCCAGGTACATGCCCCCAGTGCCACATATACCCCCCCCCCCCCAGTGCCACATATGCCCCCTCAGTGCCTGCTCCCCCCAGTGCCAATTACACACCGTAATGCCCATTACACATTAAGTTCTACAGTAAGGCTTCTAATTACTTTTAAATTACCTGCTCGTTGCCAGGGGTTTCATGCTCTTGGTTCCATGCACGGTGCCAGGGGTTTTCATGCTCAGGGTGTCATGCTCGTTGCCAGGGGTTTCATGCACTGGGTGTCATGCTCGTTGCTAGGGGTAGTGCTTGTTGCTAGGGCCATGCTCCCAGTGCCACATATGCCCCCAGTGCCAGATATTCCCCCACAGTGCCAGGTATATGCCCCTAGTGCCAGATATTCCCCCACAGTGCCAGGTACATGCCCCCAGTGCCACATATACCCCCCCCCCAGTGCCACATATGCCCCCTCAGTGCCTGCTCCCCCCAGTGCCAAATATTCCCCCACAGTGCCACATATGCCCCCTCAGTGCCTGCTCCCCCCAGTGCCAAATATTCCCCCACAGTGCCAGGTATATGCCCCCAGTGCCAGATATTCCCCCACAGTGCCAGGTATATGCCCCCAGCGCCAGATCTTCCCCCCACAGTGCCAGGTATATGCCCCCAGTGCCAGATCTGCCCCACACAGTGCCAGGTATATGCCCCCAGTGCCAGATCTGCCCCCACAGTGCCAGGTATATGCCCCCAGTGCCAGATCTGCCCCCACAGTGCCAGGTATATGCCCCCAGTGCCAGATCTGCCCCCACAGTGCCAGGTATATGCCCCCAGTGCCAGATCTTCCCCCCACAGTGCCAGGTATATACCCCCCAGTGCCAGATCTGCCCCCCACAGTGCCAGGTATATGCCCCCAGTGCCAGATCTGCTCCCACAGTGCCAGGTATATGCCCCCAGTGCCAGATCTGCCCCCACAGTGCCAGGTATATGCCCCCAGTGCCAGATCTTCCCCCCACAGTGCCAGGTATATACCCCCAGTGCCAGATCTGCCCCCCACAGTGCCAGGTATATGCCCCCAGTGCCAGATCTGCCCCCACAGTGCCAGGTATATGCCCCCAGTGCCAGATCTGCCCCCACAGTGCCAGGTATATGCCCCCAGTGCCAGATCTGCCCCCACAGTGCCAGGTATATGCCCCCAGTGCCAGATCTTCCCCCCACAGTGCCAGGTATATGCCCCCAGTGCCAGATCTGCCACCCACAGTGCCAGGTATATGCCTCCAGTGCCTGATCTGCCCCCCACAGTGCCAGGTATATGCCTCCAGTGCCTGATCTGCCCCCCACAGTGCCAGGTATATGCCCCCCCCCCCCATCCCATGTGTTGGAGGGACACGGAGCGCACATCGCGCGTCTCTCCTGTGTCCGTCCCTGGCTCTCCCCCCGCTGGTCTACAGGAAGTGCCGGTTCGTGAGCCAATCAGAGCTCACGAACGGCACTTCCTTAGACCAGCCGGGGGAGAGCCAGGGTGGGACACAGGAGAGACGCGCGATGTGCGCTCCGTGTCCCTCCAACACAGCAGGGAGGGAGAGGAGACCGCAGATTGACATGCGGACGCTCGTCCGCATGTCAATCTGTTCTAAGTCAGTGGCGCCCCCGCAGACCCTCGCCCCCAAGCCACCGCGAGGACTGCGGGGGCAGTAGTTACGCCACTGAGTGCAGCACACTGAGCACAGATATGGTGGAGCGTTTTTTTTAAGGCAGAGAAACAAAGGATTAAACTAACTCACTGGTGGTAAACCCTGCACTGTACTCCCTAACAGCTGCTCCCCGTCCCCAATCCTCCCCACATAACTAAGTCACTCAGTTTACTCTGTTCTTTTCTAATATAACGGAGAGGACGCCAGCCACGTCCTCTCCCTATCAATCTCAATGCACGTGTGAAAATGGCGGCGACGCACGGCTCCTGATATAGAATCCGAATCTCGCGAGAATCCGACAGCGGGATGATGACGTTCGGGCGCTCGGGTTAACCGAGCAAGGCGGGAGGATCCGAGTCGCTTGGACCCGTGTAAAAAAAAGGTGAAGTTCGGGCGGGTCGGATCCCGAGGATCCGAACCCGCTCATCACTAATATATATATATATATATATATTAGTGATGAGCGGGTTCGGTTCCTCGGAAACCGAACCCCCCCGAACTTCACCCATTTTACACGGGTCCGGAGCATACTCGGATTCTCCCGTATGGCTCGGTTAACCCGAGCGCGCCCCGAACGTCATCATCCCGCTGTCGGATTCTCGCGAGATTCGGATTCTATATAAGCAGCCGCGCGTCGCCGCCTTTTTCACTAGTGCATTGGAAATGTTAGGGAGAGGACGTGGCTGGCGTCCTCTCCGTTTATTCATTGTTGATGCAAATATTTGTGCTTGCTTATATCTTTATTGTGGGGACTGGGGAGCAGCTGTATTATTAATATAGGAGGAGTACAGTGCAGAGTTTTGCTGATCAGTGACCACCAGTTTTATCCGTTCTCTGCCTGAAAAAAACGCTCCTTATCTGTGCTCAGTGTGCTGCATATATCTGTGCTCACACTGCTTAATTGTGGGGACTGGGGAGCAGCTGTATTAGGAGGAGTACAGTGCAGAGTTTTGCTTACAGTGACCACCAGTATACGTGTTCTGCCTGAAAAACACTCCATATATGTGCTCAGTGTGCTGCATATATCTGTGCTCACACTGCTTTATTGTGGGGACTGGGGACCACCAGTATATTATATAGGAGGAGTACAGTGCAGAGTTTTGCTGACAGTGACCACCAGTATACGTTGTCTGCCTGAAAAACACTCCATATCTGTGCTCAGTGTGCTGCATATATCTGTGCTCACACTGCTTTATTGTCGGGACTGGGGACCAGCAGTATTATATAGGAGGAGTACAGTGCAGAGTTTTGCTGACCAGTGACCACCAGTATACGTTGTCTGCCTGAAAAACACTCCATATCTGTGCTGCATTGTAGTATATAGTAGGAGTACAGTGCATAATTTTGCTGACCACCAGTATATAATATATAGGAGTACGGTACAGAAGGCCACTGTTGTACCTACCCTCGTCAAGTATACTATCCATCCATACCTGTGGTGCATTTCAGTTTTGCACAGTTTGCTGACCACCAGTATATAATATATAGCATTACGGTACAGTAGGCCACTGCTGTACCTACCTCTGTGTCGTCAAGTATACTATCCATCCATACCTGTGGTGCATTTCAGTTTTGCACAGTTTGCTGACCACCAGTATATAATATATAGCATTACGGTACAGTAGGCCACTGCTGTACCTACCTCTGTGCCATCAAGTATACTATCCATCCATACCTGTGGTGCATTTCAGTTTTTCACAGTTTGCTGACCACCAGTATATAATATATAGCATTACGGTATAGTAGGCCACTGCTGTACCTACCTCTGTGTCGTCAAGTATACTATCCATCCATACCTGTGGTGCATTTCAGTTTTGCACAGTTTGCTGACCACCAGTATATAATATATAGCATTACGGTACAGTAGGCCACTGCTGTACCTACCTCTGTGTCGTCAAGTATACTATCCATCCATACCTGTGGTGCATTTCAGTTGTGCGCAGTATATATAGTAGTAGGCCATTGCTATTGATACTGGCATATAATTCCACACATTAAATAATGGAGAACAAAAATGTGGAGGTTAAAATAGGGAAAGATCAAGATCCACTTCCACCTCGTGCTGAAGCTGCTGCCACTAGTCATGGCCGAGACAATGAAATGCCATCAACGTCGTCTGCCAAGGCCGATGCCCAATGTCATAGTAGAGAGCATGTAAAATCCAAAAAACAAAAGTTCAGTAAAATGACCCAAAAATCAAAATTTAAAGCGTCTGATGAGAAGCGTAAACTTGCCAATATGCCATTTACGACATGGAGTGGCAAGGAACGGCTGAGGCCCTGGCCTATGTTCATGGCTAGTGGTTCAGATTCACATGAGGATGGAAGCACTCATCCTCTCGCTAGAAAAATGAAAAGACTTAAGCTGGCAAAAGCACAGCAAAGAACTGTGCGTTCTTCTAAATCACAAATCCCCATGGAGAGTCCAATTGTGTCGGTTGCGATGCCTGACCTTCCCAACACTGGACGGGAAGAGCTTGCGCCTTCCACCATTTGCACGCCCCCTGCAAGTGCTGGAAGGAGCACCCGCAGTCCAGTTCCTGATAGTCAAATTGAAGATGTCACTGTTGACGTACACCAGGATGAGGATATGGGTGTTGCTGGCGCTGGGGAGGAAATTGACAAGGAGGATTCTGATGGTGAGGTGGTTTGTTTAAGTCAGGCACCCGGGGAGACACCTGTTGTCCGTGGGACGAATATGGCCATTGACATGCCTGGTCAAAATACAAAAAAAATCAGCTCTTCGGTGTGGAATTATTTCAACACAAATGCGGACAACAGGTGTCAAGGCGTGTGTTGCCTTTGTCAAGCTGTAATAAGTAGGGGTAAGGACGTTAACCACCTCGGAACATCCTCCCTTACACGTCACCTGCAGCGCATTCATCATAAGTCAGTGACAAGTTCAAAAACTTTGGATGACAGCGGAAGCAGTCCACTGACCACTAAATCCCTTCCTCTTGTTGTAAGCAAGCTCCTGCAAACCACACCACCAACTCCCTCAGTGTCAATTTCCATCTTACACAGGAAAGCCAATAGTCCTGCAGGCCATGTTACTGGCAAGTCTGACGAGTCCTCTCCTGCCTGGTATTCCTCCGATGCATCCTTGAGTGTAATGCCTACTGCTGCTGGCGCTGCTGTTGTTGCTGCTGGGAGTCGATCGTCATCCCAGAGGGGAAGTCGGAAGACCACTTGTACTACTTCCAGTAAGCAATTGACTGTCCAACTGTCCTTTGTGAGGAAGATGAAATATCACAGCAGTCATCCTACTGCAAAGCGGATAACTCAGGCCTTGGCAGCCTGGGCGGTGAGAAACGTGGTTCCGGTATCCACCGTTAATTCAGAGGCAACTAGAGACTTGATTGAGGTACTGTGTCCCCGGTACCAAATACCATCTAGGTTCCACTTCTCTAGGCAGGCGATACCGAGAATGTACACAAACGTCAGAAAAAGAGTCACCAGTGTCCTAAAAAATGCAGTTGTACCTAGAGATGAGCGGGTTCGGTTTCTCTGAATCCGAACCCGCCCGAACTTCATGTTTTTTTTCACGGGTCCGAGCGACTCGGATCTTCCCGCCTTGCTCGGTTAACCCGAGCGCGCCCGAACGTCATCATGACGCTGTCGGATTCTCGCGAGGCTCGGATTCTATCGCGAGACTCGGATTCTATATAAGGAGCCGCGCGTCGCCGCCATTTTCACACGTGCATTGAGATTGATAGGGAGAGGACGTGGCTGGTGTCCTCTCCATTTAGATTAGGGTTGAGAGAGAGAGAGAGAGATTGACCTGAGGCTGTGATACTGTAGAAGAGAGTGCAGAGTTTAGTGACTGACGACCACAGTGACCACCAGACAGTGCAGTTGTTTGTTTTATTTAATATATCCGTTCTCTGCCTGAAAAAAACGATACACACAGTGACTCAGTCACATACCATATCTGTGTGCACTGCTCAGCCCAGTGTGCTGCATCAATGTATATATATATCTGACTGTGCTCAGCTCACACAGCTTATAATTGTGGGGGAGACTGGGGAGCACTGCAGTGCCAGTTATAGGTTATAGCAGGAGCCAGGAGTACATAATATTATATTAAAATTAAACAGTGCACACTTTTGCTGCAGGAGTGCCACTGCCAGTGTGACTAGTGACCAGTGACCTGACCACCAGTATATATAATATTAGTAGTATACTATCTCTTTATCAACCAGTCTATATTAGCAGCAGACACAGTACAGTGCGGTAGTTCACGGCTGTGGCTACCTCTGTGTCGGCACTCGGCAGCCCGTCCATAATTGTATATACCACCTAACCATGGTTTTTTTTTCTTTCTTTATACATACATACTAGTTACGAGTATACTATCTCTTTATCAACCAGTCTATATATTAGCAGCAGACACAGTACAGTGCGGTAGTTCACGGCTGTGGCTACCTCTGTGTCGGCACTCGGCAGCCCGTCCATAATTGTATATACCACCTAACCGTGGTTTTTTTTTCTTTCTTTATACATACATACTAGTTACGAGTATACTATCTCTTTATCAACCAGTCTATATATTAGCAGCAGACACAGTACAGTGCGGTAGTTCACGGCTGTGGCTACCTCTGTGTCGGCACTCGGCAGCCCGTCCATAATTGTATATACCACCTAACCGTGGTTTTTTTTTCTTTCTTTATACATACATACTAGTTACGAGTATACTATCTCTTTATCAACCAGTCTATATTAGCAGCAGACACAGTACAGTGCGGTAGTTCACGGCTGTGGCTACCTCTGTGTCGGCACTCGGCAGCCCGTCCATAATTGTATATACCACCTAACCGTGGTTTTTTTTTCTTTCTTTATACATACATACTAGTTACGAGTATACTATCTCTTTATCAACCAGTCTATATATTAGCAGCAGACACAGTACAGTGCGGTAGTTCACGGCTGTCGCTACCTCTGTGTCGGCACTCGGCAGCCCGTCCATAATTGTATATACCACCTAACCGTGGTTTTTTTTTTCTTTCTTTATACATACATACTAGTTACGAGTATACTATCTCTTTATCAACCAGTCTATATATTAGCAGCAGACACAGTACAGTGCGGTAGTTCACGGCTGTGGCTACCTCTGTGTCGGCACTCGGCAGCCCGTCCATAATTGTATATACCACCTAACCGTGGGTTTTTTTTCTTTCTTTATACATACATACTAGTTACGAGTATACTATCTCTTTATCAACCAGTCTATATTAGCAGCAGACACAGTACAGTGCGGTAGTTCACGGCTGTGGCTACCTCTGTGTCGGCACTCGGCAGCCCGTCCATAATTGTATATACCACCTAACCGTGGTTTTTTTTTCTTTCTTTATACATACATACTAGTTACGAGTATACTATCTCTTTATCAACCAGTCTATATATTAGCAGCAGACACAGTACAGTGCGGTAGTTCACGGCTGTGGCTACCTCTGTGTCGGCACTCGGCAGCCCGTCCATAATTGTATATACCACCTAACCGTGGTTTTTTTTTCTTTCTTTATACATACATACTAGTTACGAGTATACTATCTCTTTATCAACCAGTCTATATATTAGCAGCAGACACAGTACAGTGCGGTAGTTCACGGCTGTGGCTACCTCTGTGTCGGCACTCGGCAGCCCGTCCATAATTGTATATACCACCTAACCGTGGTTTTTTTTTCTTTCTTTATACATACATACTAGTTACGAGTATACTATCTCTTTATCAACCAGTCTATATATTAGCAGCAGACACAGTACAGTGCGGTAGTTCACGGCTGTGGCTACCTCTGTGTCGGCACTCGGCAGCCCGTCCATAATTGTATATACCACCTAACCGTGGTTTTTTTTTCTTTCATTATAGTCATACTAGTTACGAGTATACTATCTCTTTATCAACCAGTCTATATTAGCAGCAGACACAGTACAGTGCGGTAGTTCACGGCTGTGGCTACCTCTGTGTCGGCACTCGGCAGCCCGTCCATAATTGTATATACCACCTAACCGTGGTTTTTTTTTCTTTCTTTATACATACATACTAGTTACGAGTATACTATCTCTTTATCAACCAGTCTATATATTAGCAGCAGACACAGTACAGTGCGGTAGTTCACGGCTGTCGCTACCTCTGTGTCGGCACTCGGCAGCCCGTCCATAATTGTATATACCACCTAACCGTGGTTTTTTTTTCTTTCTTTATACATACATACTAGTTACGAGTATACTATCTCTTTATCAACCAGTCTATATATTAGCAGCAGACACAGTACAGTGCGGTAGTTCACGGCTGTGGCTACCTCTGTGTCGGCACTCGGCAGCCCGTCCATAATTGTATATACCACCTAACCGTGGTTTTTTTTTCTTTCTTTATACATACATACTAGTTACGAGTATACTATCTCTTTATCAACCAGTCTATATATTAGCAGCAGACACAGTACAGTGCGGTAGTTCACGGCTGTGGCTACCTCTGTGTCGGCACTCGGCAGCCCGTCCATAATTGTATATACCACCTAACCGTGGTTTTTTTTTCTTTCTTTATACATACATACTAGTTACGAGTATACTATCTCTTTATCAACCAGTCTATATTAGCAGCAGACACAGTACAGTGCGGTAGTTCACGGCTGTGGCTACCTCTGTGTCGGCACTCGGCAGCCCGTCCATAATTGTATATACCACCTAACCGTGGTTTTTTTTTCTTTCTTTATACATACATACTAGTTACGAGTATACTATCTCTTTATCAACCAGTCTATATATTAGCAGCAGACACAGTACAGTGCGGTAGTTCACGGCTGTCGCTACCTCTGTGTCGGCACTCGGCAGCCCGTCCATAATTGTATATACCACCTAACCGTGGTTTTTTTTTCTTTCTTTATACATACATACTAGTTACGAGTATACTATCTCTTTATCAACCAGTCTATATATTAGCAGCAGACACAGTACAGTGCGGTAGTTCACGGCTGTGGCTACCTCTGTGTCGGCACTCGGCAGCCCGTCCATAATTGTATATACCACCTAACCGTGGTTTTTTTTTCTTTCTTTATACATACATACTAGTTACGAGTATACTATCTCTTTATCAACCAGTCTATATTAGCAGCAGACACAGTACAGTGCGGTAGTTCACGGCTGTGGCTACCTCTGTGTCGGCACTCGGCAGCCCGTCCATAATTGTATATACCACCTAACCCTTGATTTTTTTTTCTTTCTTTATACATACATACTAGTTACGAGTATACTATCTCTTTATCAACCAGTCTATATATTAGCAGCAGACACAGTACAGTGCGGTAGTTCACGGCTGTGGCTACCTCTGTGTCGGCACTCGGCAGCCCATCCATAATTGTATATACCACCTAACCGTGGTTTTTTTTTCTTTCTTTATACATACATACTAGTTACGAGTATACTATCTCTTTATCAACCAGTCTATATATTAGCAGCAGACACAGTACAGTGCGGTAGTTCACGGCTGTGGCTACCTCTGTGTCGGCACTCGGCAGCCCGTCCATAATTGTATATACCACCTAACCGTGGTTTTTTTTTTTTTCTTTATACATACATACTAGTTACGAGTATACTATCTCTTTATCAACCAGTCTATATATTAGCAGCAGACACAGTACAGTGCGGTAGTTCACGGCTGTGGCTACCTCTGTGTCGGCACTCGGCAGCCCGTCCATAATTGTATATACCACCTAACCGTGGTTTTTTTTTCTTTCTTTATAGTCATACTAGTTACGAGTATACTATCTCTTTATCAACCAGTCTATATTAGCAGCAGACACAGTACAGTGCGGTAGTTCACGGCTGTGGCTACCTCTGTGTCGGCACTCGGCAGCCCGTCCATAATTGTATATACCACCTAACCGTGGTTTTTTTTTCTTTCTTTATACATACATACTAGTTACGAGTATACTATCTCTTTATCAACCAGTCTATATATTAGCAGCAGACACAGTACAGTGCGGTAGTTCACGGCTGTGGCTACCTCTGTGTCGGCACTCGGCAGCCCGTCCATAATTGTATATACCACCTAACCGTGGTTTTTTTTTTCTTTCTTTATACATACATACTAGTTACGAGTATACTATCTCTTTATCAACCAGTCTATATATTAGCAGCAGACACAGTACAGTGCGGTAGTTCACGGCTGTGGCTACCTCTGTGTCGGCACTCGGCAGCCCGTCCATAATTGTATATACCACCTAACCGTGGTTTTTTTTTTTTTCTTTATACATACATACTAGTTACGAGTATACTATCTCTTTATCAACCAGTCTATATATTAGCAGCAGACACAGTACAGTGCGGTAGTTCACGGCTGTGGCTACCTCTGTGTCGGCACTCGGCAGGCAGTCCGTCCATAATTGTATACCACCTAACCGTGGTTTTTTTTTCTTTCTTCTTTATACATACATAGTTACATAGACATCTCTTTATCAACCAGTCTATATTAGCAGCAGACACAGTACAGTACGGTAGTTCACGGCTGTGGCTACCTCTGTGTCTGCACTCGGCAGGCAGTCCATAATTGTATACTAGTATCCATCTCCATTGTTTACCTGAGGTGCCTTTTAGTTGTGCCTATTAAAATATGGAGAACAAAAATGTTGAGGTTCCAAAATTAGGGAAAGATCAAGATCCACTTCCACCTCGTGCTGAAGCTGCTGCCACTAGTCATGGCCGAGACGATGAAATGCCAGCAACGTCGTCTGCCAAGGCCGATGCCCAATGTCATAGTACAGAGCATGTCAAATCCAAAACACCAAATATCAGAAAAAACAGGACTCCAAAACCTAAAATAAAATTGTCGGAGGAGAAGCGTAAACTTGCCAATATGCCATTTACGACACGGAGTGGCAAGGAACGGCTGAGGCCCTGGCCTATGTTCATGGCTAGTGGTTCAGCTTCACATGAGGATGGAAGCACTCAGCCTCTCGCTAGAAAAATGAAAAGACTCAAGCTGGCAAAAGCAGCACAGCAAAGAACTGTGCATTCTTCGAAATCCCAAATCCACAAGGAGAGTCCAATTGTGTCGGTTGCGATGCCTGACCTTCCCAACACTGGACGTGAAGAGCATGCGCCTTCCACCATTTGCACGCCCCCTGCAAGTGCTGGAAGGAGCACCCGCAGTCCAGTTCCTGATAGTCAGATTGAAGATGTCAGTGTTGAAGTACACCAGGATGAGGAGGATATGGGTGTTGCTGGCGCTGGGGAGGAAATTGACCAGGAGGATTCTGATGGTGAGGTGGTTTGTTTAAGTCAGGCACCCGGGGAGACACCTGTTGTCCGTGGGAGGAATATGGCCGTTGACATGCCAGGTGAAAATACCAAAAAAATCAGCTCTTCGGTGTGGAGGTATTTCACCAGAAATGCGGACAACAGGTGTCAAGCCGTGTGTTCCCTTTGTCAAGCTGTAATAAGTAGGGGTAAGGACGTTAACCACCTCGGAACATCCTCCCTTATACGTCACCTGCAGCGCATTCATAATAAGTCAGTGACAAGTTCAAAAACTTTGGGTGACAGCGGAAGCAGTCCACTGACCAGTAAATTCCTTCCTCTTGTAACCAAGCTCACGCAAACCACCCCACCAACTCCCTCAGTGTCAATTTCCTCCTTCCCCAGGAATGCCAATAGTCCTGCAGGCCATGTCACTGGCAATTCTGACGAGTCCTCTCCTGCCTGGGATTCCTCCGATGCATCCTTGCGTGTAACGCCTACTGCTGCTGGCGCTGCTGTTGTTGCCGCTGGGAGTCGATGGTCATCCCAGAGGGGAAGTCGTAAGCCCACTTGTACTACTTCCAGTAAGCAATTGACTGTTCAACAGTCCTTTGCGAGGAAGATGAAATATCACAGCAGTCATCCTACTGCAAAGCGGATAACTGAGGCCTTGACAACTATGTTGGTGTTAGACGTGCGTCCTGTATCCGCCGTTAGTTCACAGGGAACTAGACAATTTATTGAGGCAGTGTGCCCCCGTTACCAAATACCATCTAGGTTCCACTTCTCTAGGCAGGCGATACCGAGAATGTACACGGACGTCAGAAAAAGACTCACCAGTGTCCTAAAAAATGCAGTTGTACCCAATGTCCACTTAACCACGGACATGTGGACAAGTGGAGCAGGGCAGGGTCAGGACTATATGACTGTGACAGCCCACTGGGTAGATGTATGGACTCCCGCCGCAAGAACAGCAGCGGCGGCACCAGTAGCAGCATCTCGCAAACGCCAACTCTTTCCTAGGCAGGCTACGCTTTGTATCACCGCTTTCCAGAATACGCACACAGCTGAAAACCTCTTACGGCAACTGAGGAAGATCATCGCGGAATGGCTTACCCCAATTGGACTCTCCTGTGGATTTGTGGCATCGGACAACGCCAGCAATATTGTGTGTGCATTAAATATGGGCAAATTCCAGCACGTCCCATGTTTTGCACATACCTTGAATTTGGTGGTGCAGAATTTTTTAAAAAACGACAGGGGCGTGCAAGAGATGCTGTCGGTGGCCAGAAGAATTGCGGGACACTTTTGGCGTACAGGCACCACGTACAGAAGACTGGAGCACCACCAAAAACTACTGAACCTGCCCTGCCATCATCTGAAGCAAGAAGTGGTAACGAGGTGGAATTCAACCCTCTATATGCTTCAGAGGTTGGAGGAGCAGCAAAAGGCCATTCAAGCCTATACAATTGAGCACGATATAGTAGGTGGAATGCACCTGTCTCAAGCGCAGTGGAGAATGATTTCAACGTTGTGCAAGGTTCTGATGCCCTTTGAACTTGCCACACGTGAAGTCAGTTCAGACACTGCCAGCCTGAGTCAGGTCATTCCCCTCATCAGGCTTTTGCAGAAGAAGCTGGAGACATTGAAGGAGGAGCTAACAAGGAGCGATTCCGCTAGGCATGTGGGACTTGTGGATGGAGCCCTTAATTCGCTTAACAAGGATTCACGGGTGGTCAATCTGTTGAAATCAGAGCACTACATTTTGGCCACCGTGCTCGATCCTAGATTTAAAGCCTACCTTGGATCTCTCTTTCCGGCAGACACAAGTCTGCTGGGGTTGAAAGACCTGCTGGTGACAAAATTGTCAAGTCAAGCGGAACGCGACCTGTCAACATCTCCTCCTTCACATTCTCCCGCAACTGGGGGTGCGAGGAAAAGGCTCAGAATTCCGAGCCCACCCGCTGGCGGTGATGCAGGGCAGTCTGGAGCGACTGCTGATGCTGACATCTGGTCCGGACTGAAGGACCTGACAACGATTACGGACATGTCGTCTACTGTCACTGCATATGATTCTCTCAACATTGATAGAATGGTGGAGGATTATATGAGTGACCGCATCCAAGTAGGCACGTCACACAGTCCGTACTTATACTGGCAGGAAAAAGAGGCAATTTGGAGGCCCTTGCACAAACTTGCTTTATTCTACCTAAGTTGCCCTCCCACAAGTGTGTACTCCGAAAGAGTGTTTAGTGCCGCCGCTCACCTTGTCAGCAATCGGCGTACGAGGTTACATCCAGAAAATGTGGAGAAGATGATGTTCATTAAAATGAATTATAATCAATTCCTCCGCGGAGACATTGACCAGCAGCAATTGCCTCCACAAAGTACACAGGGAGCTGAGATGGTGGATTCCAGTGGGGACGAATTGATAATCTGTGAGGAGGGGGATGTACACGGTGATATATCGGAGGGTGATGATGAGGTGGACATCTTGCCTCTGTAGAGCCAGTTTGTGCAAGGAGAGATTAATTGCTTCTTTTTTGGGGGGGGTCCAAACCAACCCGTCATATCAGTCACAGTCGTGTGGCAGACCCTGTCACTGAAATGATGGGTTGGTTAAAGTGTGCATGTCCTGTTTTGTTTATACAACATAAGGGTGGGTGGGAGGGCCCAAGGACAATTCCATCTTGCACCTCTTTTTTCTTTTCTTTTTCTTTGCATCATGTGCTGATTGGGGAGGGTTTTTTGGAAGGGACATCCTGCGTGACACTGCAGTGCCACTCCTAAATGGGCCCGGTGTTTGTGTCGGCCACTAGGGTCGCTAATCTTACTCACACAGTCAGCTACCTCATTGCGCCTCTTTTTTTCTTTGCGTCATGTGCTGTTTGGGGAGGGTTTTTTGGAAGGGACATCCTGCGTGACACTGCAGTGCCACTCCTAGATGGGCCCGGTGTTTGTGTCGGCCACTAGGGTCGCTAATCTTACTCACACAGCTACCTCATTGCGCCTCTTTTTTTCTTTGCGTCATGTGCTGTTTGGGGAGGGTTTTTTGGAAGGGACATCCTGCGTGACACTGCAGTGCCACTCCTAGATGGGCCCGGTGTTTGTGTCGGCCACTAGGGTCGCTAATCTTACTCACACAGCTACCTCATTTCGCCTCTTTTTTTCTTTGCGTCATGTGCTGTTTGGGGAGGGTTTTTTGGAAGGGCCATCCTGCGTGACACTGCAGTGCCACTCCTAGATGGGCCCGGTGTTTGTGTCGGCCACTAGGGTCGCTAATCTTACTCACACAGCTACCTCATTCCGCCTCTTTTTTTCTTTGCGTCATGTGCTGTTTGGGGAGGGTTTTTTGGAAGGGACATCCTGCGTGACACTGCAGTGCCACTCCTAGATGGGCCCGGTGTTTGTGTCGGCCACTAGGGTCGCTTATCTTACTCACACAGCGACCTCGGTGCAAATTTTAGGACTAAAAATAATATTGTGAGGTGTGAGGTATTCAGAATAGACTGAAAATGAGTGTAAATTATGGTTTTTGAGGTTAATAATACTTTGGGATCAAAATGACCCCCAAATTCTATTATTTAAGCTGTTTTTTAGTGTTTTTTGAAAAAAACACCCGAATCCAAAACACACCCGAATCCGACAAAAAAAATTCGGTGAGGTTTTGCCAAAACGCGTTCGAACCCAAAACACGGCCGCGGAACCGAACCCAAAACCAAATCACAAAACCCGAAAAATTTCAGGCGCTCATCTCTAGTTGTACCCAATGTCCACTTAACCACGGACATGTGGACAAGTGGAGCAAGGCAGACTCAGGACTATTTGACTGTGACAGCCCACTGGGTAGATGTATTGTCTCCCGCAGCAAGAACAGCAGCGGCGGCACCAGTAGCAGCATCTCACAAACACCAACTCGTTCCTAGGCAGACTACACTTTGTATCACCGCTTTCCATAAGAGGCACACAGCTGACAACCTCTTATGGAAACTGAGGAAGATCATCGCAGAATGGCTTACCCCAATTGGACTCTCCTGGGGATTTGTGACATCGGACAACGCCAGCAATATTGTGCGTGCATTACATGTGGGCAAATTCCAGCATACATTGAATTTGGTGGTGCAGAATTTTTTTTAAAACGACAGGGGCGATCAAGAGATGCTGTCGTTGGCCCGAATAATTGCAGGCCACTTTCGGCATTCAGACACCGTGTGCCGAAGACTGGAGCACCAGCAAACACTCCTGAACCTGCCCCACCATCATCTGAAGCAAGAGGTGGTAACGAAGTGGAATTCAACCCTCTATATGCTTCAGAGGATGGAGGAGCAGCAAAAGGCTATTCAAGCCTATACATCTGCCTACGATATAGGCAAAGGAGGGGGAATTCTCCTGACTCAAGCGCAGTGGAGAATTATTTCAACGTTGTGCAAGGTTCTGCAACCCTTTGAACTTGCCACACGTGAAGTCAGTTCAGACACTGCTAGCCTGAGTCAGGTCATTCCCCTCATCAGGCTTTTGCAGAAGCAGCTGGAGAGATTGAAGGAGGAGCTCAAACGGAGCGATTCCGCTAGGCATGTGGGACTTGTGGATGGAGCCCTTCATTTGCTTAACCAGGATTCACGGGTGGTCAATCTGTTGAAATCAGAGCACTACATTTTGGCCACCGTGCTCGATCCTAGTTTTAAAGCCTACGTTGTATCTCTCTTTCTGGCAGACACAAGTCTGCACATGTTCAAAGACCTGCTGGTGAGACACTTGTCAAGTCAAGCAGAACGTGACTCGTCAACAGCTCCTCCTTCACATTCTCCCGCAACTGGGGCTGCAAGGAAAAGGCTAAGAATTCCGAGCCCACCCGCTGGCGGTGATGCAGGGCAGTCTGGAGCGAGTGCTGACATCTGGTCCGGACTGAAGGACTTGCCAACGATTACTGACATGTCGTCTACTGTCACTGCATATGATTCTGTCACCATTGAAACAATGGTGGAGGATTATATGAGCGACCGCATCCAAGTAGGCACGTCAGACAGTCCATACGTATACTGGCAGGAAAAAGAGCCAATTTGGAGGCCCTTGCACAAACTGGCTTTATTTTACTTAAGTTGCCCCCCCTCCAGTGTGTACTTCGAAAGAGTGTTTAGTGCAGCCGGTCACCTTGTCAGCAATCAGCGTACGAGGTTACTTCCAGAAAATGTGCAGAAGATGATGTTCGTCAAAATGAATTATAATCAATTCCTCCGTGGAGACATTCACCAGCAATTGCCTCCAGAAAGTAAACAGGGACCTGAGATGGTGGATTCCAGTGGGGACGAATTAATACTCTGTGAGGAGGGGGATGTACACAGTGAAAGGGGTGATGAATCGGACAATGAGGAGGAGGTGGACATCTTGCCCCTGTAGAGCCAGTTTGTGCAAGGAGAGATTGATTGCTTCTTTTTTGGTGGGGGCCCAAACCAACCAGTCATTTCAGCCACAGTCGTGTGGCAGACCCTGTGGCTGAAATGATGGGTTTGTTAAAGTGTGCATGTCCTGTTTATACAACATAAGGGTGGGTGGGAGGGCCCAAGGACAATTCCATCTTGCACCTCTTTTTTTTTTATTTATCTCTGCATAATGTGATGTTTGGGGCTAATTTTTTTAAGTGCCATCCTGTCTGACACTGCAGTGCCACTCCTAGATGGGCCAGGTGTTTGTGCCGCCCACTTGGGTCGCTTAGCTTAGTCATCCAGCGACCTCGATGCAAATTTTAGGACTAAAAATAATATTGTGAGGTGTTCAGAATAGACTGGAAATGAGTGTAAATTATGGTTATTGCTGTTAATAATACTATGGGATCAAAACGACCCCCAAATTCTATGATTTATGCTGTTTTTGAGGGTTTTTTTTTTAAAAAACACCGGAATCTAAAACACACCCGAATCCGACAAAAAATTTTCAGGGAGGTTTTGCCAAAACGTGTCCGAATCCAAAACACAGCCGCGGAACCGAATCAAAAACCAAAACACAAAACCCAAAGAATTTCCGGTGCACATCTCTAGTTATATGTGGTGCTACTACTATGGGCATTATATATAAGGGATGCTACTACTATGGGCATTATAAATAAGGGGAGCTACTACTATGGGCATTACGTATAAGGGGCACTACTACTATGGGCATTACGTATAAGGGGCGCTACTACTACGGGCATTACGTATAAGGGGCGCTACTACTATGGGCATTACGTATAAGGGGCGCTACTACTATGGGCATTATATATAAGAGATGCTACTACTACGGGCATTACGTATAAGGGGCGCTACTACTATGGGCATTACGTATAAGGGGCACTACTACTATGGGCATTATATATAAGAGATGCTACTACTACGGGCATTACGTATAAGGGGCGCTACTACTATGGGCATTACGTATAAGGGGCACTACTACTATGGGCATTACGTATAAGGGGCGCTACTACTATGGGCATTACGTATAAGGGGCACTACTACTATGGGCATTATATATAAGAGATGCTACTACTACGGGCATTACGTATAAGGGGTGCTACTACTATGGGCATTACGTATAAGGGGCACTACTACTATGGGCATTACGTATAAGGGGCGCTACTACTATGGGCATTACGTAAAAGAGATGCTACTGCTATGGGCACCTTTGTAAAGTATGTGAGGGCGCAAATGTATAGTTTGCAGGAGGGTGCCGAACATCCTACCACCGGCCCTGGCTGTATGATATGGTCACACAGCAATGTTGGCCTGGGATCAGGAGGATGTGAAAGTGAAGAAGGACAAAATATGTGAGGTTATGTGTGGACTGTACATAATAATTGGATAGGGAAGCTTTTGAAGGTTATGTGGGCAGTTCTGGTATTTAATACCTTGTTTATCTGTTATCATATTATATTGCTGCACTATCCTTGGCACATTGCCTTTATTATTTTAGCATTTGCCTATGTGTTCCGTAACTTCATAATCTTCTTATTCCCTTGCTTACCTTGTTTGTGGTTATACTGCCACCTAGTGATCTCTCATTAAACTGCTTGCTTGTGCTAAACTGTATTAGTTCAGTAATATTATTAGTAATATCATAGATGCAGTGCTGACAGGAAAAATTTAAAAAATTCTTGTCAACTACCAGCAGCTCAAGCAGCTCACTCACCCCCACCCCGAACTGGCTGGCAGAAGACCTGCAGCTTATAAAATGTTTCATTACAGTGTTTTCCAGGAAAGCACTGTAACGTAGCATTTCATATGCAGTATCAGCCAAAGTCACACACAGAATATAGGCATGTCGCATATCATTTTATTCTGCAAGTCTGCTCGTGCATCCCATTCACATAGCGATGAGAATACGACACATTTTGTCAAAAAAAGACTCCTGATGCTAGCAGAGCTGCAAGGGAACTGCCGACTCCCACACACCAGGCATCTCGTGGTGTATGGCGTATTGAGGCTAGATGTATGAGGACACATCTGTAGCTCTACTATTAAGTGGTTGAAGGTACGTACTAGCCAGTCCTCCCAACTGTCCCGATTTTTGAGGGGCAGTCCTGTTATTTTTAGGACTGTCCCACCTGTGGGCTGCAGTGTCCCGCATCGGGGGTGGGGGGACAGTTAGGAGGCCGCTTGTCACTCGCTGCTCTGCTTTACTGATGACATGCCCCATTTATCCAGGCAGACACGGCTCCGCAGCGCAGGAATCCTGCTTTATTCCTCCTGAAAGTTGGGAGGAATGCATTAACTATGGTAATAGTTAGCCACACCAATGGCACAGGCCACACCTCCTGTGTAGACCACACCCACACCAGTCACACCTCCACATCACTAGTCACACCTCCTGCTGAAGCACACAATAGGGTCTTCATAAATTTCAGCTCCAGGCCCATGTGGACCTTAGGAGTCTATTTATTAAGCCCTTGACAGAGATAAAGAGAATGGAGATAAAAGAACCAATCAGCTCCTAACTGCCATGTTACAGGCTGTGTTTGAAAAATGAGTTAGGAGCTGGTTGGTTGGTACTTGAACTCCGTCCACTTTATCCCTCTCCAAGGTTTAGTAAATAGATCCGTTAATCTGGCACTGCACAGAAGTGTATCATATAATTCTGCTCTCCCTTAGGGAGGGGTACACTTCTCAGGAGTTTCATGTTTTGATTAGAGATGAGCGGGTTCGGTTCTCAGAGAACCGAACCCTATCGGACTTCACGTCACGAGCCCAGATCCGGGTCAGGCTCGGGATTTCCCGCCTGACTTGGAAACCAGAACGAGGCAAAACGTCATCATCCCGCTGTCGGATTCTCGATTTGGATTCCATATAAGGAGCCGCGCATCGTGCCCATTTTCACTCCAGTCTTGAAGAGTGTAGTGACAGGACGTGTCTACGTCCTCAGTGTCTGTGTGGGCGGGAAAGTTGGGTGGCGATTCTAGTTCTGGCTTGTGCTGCTCAGTCCAGTGTAGTCAGTGTCTTATGCTGCATCAGTCCAGCCAGTCACAGTGTTGGTGTCCTCTGCTGCTATATGTCCCCAGTGCTGCTGGCTGCTGTATAAGTCCTTTGCAGTTTTGCTGTGTTGTCTTTCATCAGACCAGGGGCAGTGTCTCTCTTGTGCAGCATCAGTCCACTGACCAGTCACAGTGGTGGTGTCCTCTGCTGCTATATGTCCCCAGTGCTGCTGTATAAGTCCCTTGCAATTTTGTTGTGTTGTCTTGCATCAGACCAGGGGTAGTGTCTCTCTTGTGTAGCATCAGTCCAGTAACCAGTCACAGTGGTGGTGTCCTCTGCTGCCATATATCCAGTGTTACTGGCATATAATACCAGTGATATTGCTGTATAATTCCCATTATCCTGCCATATAATTCCAGTGATACTGCCGTATATGTCCAGTGATTCTACCGTATATCTCCATTGATACGGCCGTATATGTCCAGCGATACTGCCGTATATGTCCAGCAGTACTGCCATATAAATTCAGTAATCCTGCCGTATAATTTCAGTGATCCTGCCGTATAATTCCAGTGATTCTGCCGTATAATTCCAGTGGTACTGGCGTATAAGTCCAGTCCAGTGATACTGCTGTATATGTCCAGTGATACTGCCGTATATGTCCATTGATACTGCCGTATATATGTCCATTGATACTGCCGTATATGTCCAGCGGTACTGCCGTATAAATCCAGTGATCCTGCCGTATAATTCCAGTGATCCTGCCGTATAATTCCAGTGATCCTGCCGTATAATTCCAGTGGTACTGGCGTATAAGTCCAGTCCAGTGATACTGCTGTATATGTCCAGTGATACTGCTGTATATGTCCAGTGATACTGCCGTATATGTCCATTGATACTGCCGTATATGTCCAGCAGTACTGCCATTTAAATCCAGTGATCTTGCCGTATAATTCCAGTGATCCTGCCGTATAATTCCAGTGGTACTGGCGTATAAGTCCAGTCCAGTGATACTGCCGTATATGTCCAGTGATACTGCCATATATGTCCATTGATACTGCCTTATATGTACTGCGGTACTGCCGTATATGTCCAGCAGTACTGCTGTATAATTCCAGAGATCCTGCGTATAATTCCAGTGATCCTGCCATATAATTCCAGTGGTACTGGCGTATAAATCCAGTCCAGCGATACTGCCATATATGTCCAGTGATTCTGCCGTATATGTCCATTGATACTGCTGTATATGTCCAGCGGTACTGTCGTATATGTCCAGTGGTACTGACGTATAAATCCAGTGATCCTGCCATGAAAGTCCAGTGATCCTGCCGTATAAATCCAGTGATCCTGCCGTATAAATCCAGTGATCCTGCTGTATAAGTCCAGTGATCCTGCCTTATAATTACAGTGGTACTGACGTATAAGTCCAGTCCAGTGATACTGCCATATATATATATATATATATATATATATATATATACATATATATATATATATATATACCCTGTTGCAAAGCGGTTTAGTGAGGCCATAACAACTATGCTGGTGTTAAACGTGCGTCCGGTATCCACCATTAGTGCAGTGGGACAGCAGTACCAACCCTAGATGGGCCAGGTGTTTTTGCCACACACTTGTGTCGCTTAGCTTAGTCATACAGCTACCTCATTGCCCTCTTTTACTTCTTGGCATGATGTGCTGTTTGGGTACTATTTTTTTTTTTTAAGTGCCCTCCTGTCTGACACTACAATGCCACTCCTAGATGGGCCAATTGTTTGTGTTGCTTAGCTTAGTCATACAGCTACCTCATTGCACCTCTTTTTCATCTGTGCATGATGTGCTGTTTAGGGCCTTTATTTACTATCTGCCCTCCCGTCTCACACTGCAGCGCCACTCCTGGATGGGCCAATTGTTTGCGTCGCTTAGCTTAGTCATAAAGCTACCTCATTGCACCTCTTTTTCATCTTTGCATGATGTGCTGTTTGGGGCCTTTTTATTATATCTGCCCTCCTGTCTGACACTGCAGTGCCACTCCTAGATGGGCCAGGTTGTTTGTGCCGCTTAGCTTAGTCATACAGCAACCTTGGTGCACCTCTTTTTCATCTTTGCATCATGTGCTGTTTGGGGCATGGTTTTTTTAAAGTGTCATCCTGTCTGACATTGCCGTATAAGTCCAGGAGTACTGTTGTATTACTCCAGGGGTACTGCCGTATAAGTCCACCAATTGCAGAATTTTTTAAAAATGGCAGGGGCGTGCAGGAGATGCTGTCAGTGGACTGAAAAATTGCGGGCCACTTTCAACATTCAGCCACTGCATGCCACTACTAGATGGGCACGTTATCGGCTGCCAGATAGGGTAGGGAAACTCATGTAGCGTATCGCCTAGTGTATACCCACCATTACTCTGCAAAACTTTTTGGGTTCGCTAACAGCTCTGAATAAGCCCCCATATAAGTTAGGTGCCATTTGAAAATGTTAATAAAAATCTTTCAAAGCATTGCACTTTACACAAAAATGTTTATTTAAGCATAATAGTGTGTAATTGTGTGATGCACATGCCTCTCTCCGGTGGTAGTGGGGGGCGCATACCTCTCTCTCCGGTGGTAGCGGGGGGTGCATGCCTCACTCTCCGGTGGTAGCAGGGGGCGCATGCCTCTCTCTCTGGTGGTAGCGGGGGGTGCATGCCTCTCTCTCCGGTGGTGGCAGGGGGCGCATGCCTCTCTCTCCGGTGGTAGCAGGGGGTGCATGCCTCTCTCTCCGATGGTAGTGGGGGGCGCATGCCTCTCTCTCCAGTGGTACTTGGGGGTGCATGCTTTTCTCCGGTGGTAGTGAGGGGTTCATGCCTTTCTCCGGTGGTAGTGGGGGGCGCATGCCAATCTCCGGTGGTAGTGGGGATAATCAGCTGGAGCTTCATCGTCCATTGGGGCGGAGGCTGGCCTCGACCGCGGGGGGTTGGAAGGGATGGCCTCGACAGCTGGGGTGGGGGTGTTGGGAGGGCCGGCCTCAACCGCAGTGGGGGTGCCTTCGACCGCTGGGGGGGCGGCCTCGACCACTGGGGGGCGGGAGGGCCGGCCTCGACAGCTGAATGGGTGTGTGTGTGTGAGAGGGCCGGCCTCGACCGCTGAGGGGGCGGCCTCGACTGCTACAGGGGAGAGCGGGAGGGTTGGCCTCAAGCGGGAGTGCCTTGACCAGTGGGGGTGTGTGGGGGGTGGGGATCGGTGTGGCAGGGCCGGCCTTGACCACTGAGGAGGAGAGGGCGAGAGGGCCGGAATTGAGCAAGAGGGCTGGCTTCAACTGCTGATGGGGGTCGGGAGGGCCGACATCGACCGCTATGGGGGCGGAGGGCCGGCCTCGACTGCTGAGGTGGGAGGGGCGGGCTCGACTGCTGGGGGGGATGACCTCGACTGCTGGGTGGGGTGGGAGGGTTGGTTTAGACCACTGGGTGTGTGGCAGGGCCGGCCTTGACTATTGGGGGGTGCGGGAGGGCCGGCCTCAACCACTGAGGAGGAGGGGGCGGGAGGGCCGCCTTCGACCACTGGGGGGGTCAGGAGGGCTGGCCTCAACCGCTGGGGTGGAGGGCCGGCCTTGACTGCTGTGGGGGGCGGGAGGGCCGATTTCGACCGCTGGGTGGAAGAGGGCCGTCCTCGACCGCTGATGGGGGTGGGCCGGCCGGCCTCAACTGCTGGGTGGGGAGGTGTAAGAGGGCCAGCCTCAACATCTAGGGGGGGTGGGAGGGCCGGCCTCGAGCGGGAGGGATGGCCACGAGTGCTGGGGAAGGGGGGCAGGAGGGTCGGCCTTGACCACTGGGGGGGACAGGAGGGCCAACCTCGACCACTGGTGAACAGCAGGAGGGCCAACCTCGACCGCTGGGGGGGAGGGCCAGCTTCGACCGCTGATGGGGGCGGGATGGCCAGCCTCGACCGCTGATGTGGGCGGGAGGGCCGGCCTTGATCACTGACGGGGACAGGAGGGCCGGCCTCAACTGCTGATGGGGGCGGGAGGGGTGGCCTCAACCGATGGGGGGGCAGGCAGAGAGGCCGGCCTCGACCGCTGGGGGGAATCACCGGCCTTGACTGCTATGGGAGGCCTCGAGCAAGAGGGCTGGCCTTGACCACTGGGGAGGGCCAACCTTGACGGCAAGGGGGGGGGCGGAGGGCCAGCCTCAACTGCTGGGGGGGGGCCAGCCTCAAGCAGGAGAGCTGGCCTCGACCGCTAGAGGGGGTGACCTCGACCGCTGCGTGGGGTGGGAGGGCTGGTTTAGACCACTGGGGGGGAGGGCCAGCTTCGACCGCTGATGGGGGCGGGATGGCCAGCCTCGACCGCTGATGTGGGCGGGAGGGCTGGCCTTGATCACTGATGGGGGCGGGAGGGGTGGCCTCAACCGATGGGGGGGGCAGGCAGAGAGGCCGGCCTCGACCGCTGGGGGGAATCACCGGCCTTGACTGCTATGGGAGGCCTCGAGCAAGAGGGCTGGCCTTGACCACTGGGGAGGGGGGTCGGGAGGGCCAACCTTGACTGCAAGGGGGGGGCGGAGGGCCAGCCTCAACTGCTGGGGGGGGGCCAGCCTCAAGCAGGAGAGCCGGCCTCGACCGCTAGAGGGGGTGACCTCGACCGCTGCGTGGGGTGGGAGGGCTGGTTTAGACCACTGGGTGTGTGGCAGGGTCGGCCTTGACCACTGGGGGGGTGCGGGAGGGCCGGTCTCGACCACTGAGGAGGAGAGAGCGGGAGGGCCGCTCTCAACCACTGGGGGGGTCGGGAGGGCTGGCCTCAACCGCTGGGGTGGGTGGGAGAACTGGTCTTGACCGCTGTGGGTGGGCGGGAGGGCTGGTTTCGACCGCTGGGTGGGAGAGGGCCGTCCTCGACCACCAATGGGGGCGGGCAGGCCGGCCTCAACTGCTGGGTGGGGGGGTTTAGGAGGGCAAGCCTTAACCTCTGGGGGGATGGCCATGTGTGCTGGGAAGGGGGGGCGGGAGGGTCGGCCTTGACCACTGGGGGGACAGGAGGGCCGACCTCGACCGCTAGGGGAACAGTTGGAGGACCGACCTCGACCGCTGGGGGAAGGGGCAGCATCAACCGCTGATGAGGGCGGGATGGCCAGTCTCGACCGCTGATGTGGGTGGGAGGGCCGGCCTTGATCACTGATGGGGACGGGAGGGCCAGCCTCGACTGCTGATGGGGGCAGGAGGGATGGCCTCAACCACTGGGGGGGCAGGCAAAGGGGCCGGCCTCGACCGCTGGGGGGGAATCACCGGCCTTGACCACTATGGGAGGCCTCGAGCAAGAGGGCTGGCCTCAACCACTGGGGGGTCGGGAAGGTCGACCTTGACTGCAAGGGGGGGGCGGAGGGTCAGCCTCAAACGCTGGGGGGAGGATCGGCCTTGAGCAGGAGGGCCGGCCTCGACTGTTAGAGGGGGCGACCTCGACCGCTGGGTAGTGCGGGAGGGACGGTTTTGACTGCTGGGGTGTGTGTGGCGGGGCCAGTCTATACCATTGGGAGGGTACGGGAGGGCCGGCCTCGACCACTGAGGCGGAGCGGGCGGGAGGGCAGACCTTGACTTCTGGGGGGTGGGAGGGCCAGTTTCGACCATTGGGGTTGGGGGGCCGACCTCAACCACTGGGGGCGGGAGGTCCGGCCTCAACCGCTGGGGGTGGGAGGGCCAGCCTTGACTGCTGGGGGGTGTCGGGCAAGCTGGCCTCAATCGCTAGGGGGAGGGCCGGCATCGACTGCTGGGGGTGTTGGGAGGGCTGTCCTTGGCCGCTGGGGGGGTGGGAGAGCCAGTCTCGAGCAAGAGGGCTGGCCTCGACCACTGGGGGGGGCGGGAGTGCTGGTTTCGACTGATGGGGGTGGGTGAAGGGGCCGGCTTCGACCACAGGGGGCCTCGACCTCAACCGCTGGGTGGGTGGGCCGACCCCGATTGTTAGGGGGGGGAAGAACGGGAGGGCCGGTTTCGACTGCTGGGAGGGCTGGCCTCAACCGCTGGTGGCAGGAGGGACGGTCTCGACCGCTGGGGGTGGGGTGGCCAGCCTCAACCATTGGGGGGGACGGCAGGCCTCGACCGATTGGAATCGGGAGGGCCGACCTTGACCGCTTAGGTTGTCGGGAGGGCCGGCCTCGACTGCTGGAGGGGCCAGCCTCAAGTGGGAGGGCCGGCCTCAACCACTGGAGGGGGCGGGTAGGCCAGCCTCGACAACTGGGGTGGCAGGAGGGCCGACCTCAAGCGGGAGGGCCGACCTTGATCGTTGGGGGGAGGCAGCCTCGACCACTTTGGGGGGAGGCAGGCTGGCTGGCCTCGACTGCTGGGTGGGGGGGCAGGAGGGCCAGCCTCGACCACTAGGGGTATGGGAGGGCCGGCCTCAACTGCTGGGGAAGGGGGCGGGAGAATCGACCTCGACCACTGGCGGGGTGCGGGAAGGCCGGTTTCAACTGCTGGGGGTGGGTGAAGGGGCCAGCTTCGACCACTTTTGGCCTTGCTGGGGGTGGGAGGGCTGGCCTCGACCATTGGGGGTGGGTGGGTGGGAGGGCCGGATTCGACCACTGGGGGGCAGGCGGGCCAGCCTCGACCTCTGGGTGGGGGTGGGGGTGGGTGTAGGATGGCCAGCCTCGACTGCTGGGTGGGGGTGGATGTAGGAGGGTCAGCCTCGACTTCTGGGGGTTGTGAGGGCCAGCCTCGAGTGGGAGGGCCGGCCTCGAATGCTGGGAAAGGCGGTCGGGAGGGTCAGACTCTACCGCTGGGGGGCTGGAGGGCCAACCATGACCGCTGGGGTGGTCAGGAGGGCCAGCCTCAACTGCTGGGGGGCAGGAGGGCTAGCCTCGACCTCTGGGGGGTGGGAGGGCCTGCCTTGACCGCTGGGGGGGCGGAAGGGCCAGCCTCGAGCAGGAGGGCCGGCCTCGACCACTGGGGGTGGGGGGGGCGGCCTCAACCACTAGGGGGAGGCAGGAGGGCCTGACCTCGAGCGTGAGGGTTGGGAGGGCTGGTTTCGACCACTGGGTGGAGGAAGAGCCAGCCTCAAGCAGGAGGACCAGCCTCGACCATTGGGGGGCGTGAGGGCCGGCCTCAACCACTGGGGGGGCAGGAGGGGGGGCCTTGACTGCTGGCGTGATCGGGAGGGCCAGCCTCGACCGCTGGGGTGGGTGGGGGGGCTGACCTCAAATGCTGGGGGGGGGGCCAGGAGGGCTGCTGGGGGCGGGATAGCCTGCCTCGGCCGCTGGGGGCGGAAGAACCGGCCTCGACCGCTTTGGCACCGGCAGCCTTTACAGCTGGGATTGGAGCCTATACAAATAAAAAAAAATTGTATAAGTGACTACTATAAAGAAAATGTTGTGGAAAAATGCTGCAGAATATCTTACATAAAATCGGACATTTTCAAAAGTTGTTCCAAAGAGAACTACTTAGTATCTGTGTCATTATAATCAGGAACCAGACTGTCAATATTCTAGAAGAGTTTAAATAAAGAACACAAATGTCCGATTGTAGTGGCCAAAAAACACATGTGCTACATACAGCAGATACCTGTGGGACAGGTTCCACAAATGTTTCCAGCTGGGAACATGTATGAAAGTTGACCAGTGTTCCCCATAGAAACCAATTATTAGTATATGTGCCAGGTTTTACACCAGGAGAAACCAGCAGTATCCTGGGTCATGTGTGAGATTTGGGTGACACTGGTAGAATCAAATGCTACCCTTATACCCAATTCATATAAAAAATGAGAGTTATGTTAAAACTTATCTTTGATAACGCTCTTTCTTTGGGGTCCATAGAGTACACAGGGATACCATGGGGTGTAGGTGGTTGGAGAGGACCGGACACAAAACAATTAAGCTGTCAGCATCCCAAGATGTGCTGGTCCTCCTCCCCTGTACCCCACCTTCATACTTAGGCAGTTCAATTTTGAAGAGCACATGTCGCCAGTGGCGAATTTGCCAATCTTGGTGTTCTCTGGCAAATGCCAAACGTCCTGCACGGTGTTGGGCTGTAAACACAACCCCCACCTGTGGACGTCGGGCCCTCATACCACCCTCATGGAGTCTGTTTCTGATCGTTTGAGTAGAAGCATGCACATTTGTTGCTTGCTGGAGGTCATTTTGCAGGGCTCTGGCAGTGCTCCTCCTGTTCCTCCTTGCAAAAAGGCGGAGGTAGCGGTCCTGCTGCTGGGTTGTTGCCCTCCTATGGCCTCCTCCACGTCTCCTGATGTACTGGCCTGTCTCCTGGTAGCGCCTCCATGCTCTGGACTCTACGCTGACAGACACAGCAAACCTTCTTGCAACAGCTCGCATTGATGTGCCATCCTGGATGAGCTGCACTACCTGAGCCACTTGTGTGGGTTGTAGACTCCGTCTCATGCTACCACTAGAGTGAAAGCACCACCAGCTTTCAAAAGTGACCAAAACATCAGCCAGAAAGCATAGGAGCTGAGAAGTGGTCTGTGGTCACCACCTGCAGAACAACTCCTTTATTGTCTATTCCATTTGCACAACAGCATGTGAAATTGATTGTCAATCAGTGTTGCTTCCTAAGTGGACAGTTTGATTTCACAGAAGTGTGATTGACTTGGAGTTACATTGTGTTGTTTAAGTGTTCCCTTTATTTTTTTGAGCAGTGTATATATGAAAAAAATGTGTGGATGGTAATTGGCGCTACTCCTTTCCTCACAGCTTGAAATGTCCTTTTCCTTTTTGTGGTAGTCGGACGTCCTATACTCTTTAATACACTCCCCCGTTTTTGTATGGGGTGGCAGCCCTTTTCTCCAATGGTTTGCTGTTCAGGCTAACCTTTTTAGAATCTGGAAAACAAAAGTGAGAATAGGCACCTCCTAGTGCAATATTTCATATATATTATGACCTCCACCTTTGGTATCACCTCAGTGAATTCAAGGTGTACCGTGAATGGTGGAATTCCAACCACCTATTTAAATGGCACAGTGTCACGACTTCAGTGTTTGATAGGATTAGTTTTTATCAATGTTATCCTGGTGGTGCTTCTCCCCGGTTTTTACCTCACACAGAAAGGATAAAAACAGAAAAGACTAATAGTGCAATATGTTTTATAAAAAAATATACATTTATTCAAAACTGGTCCTAATAATAAAATAGTTGCCCGTACAATATAAAGGAAAAAAACAGCTTATATGTCAATAGTCGTCCATACGAATAAACACTCAACGCGTTTCGTCCGATGCCCACAGCTTGGACTTCCTCAGGAGTGTAATGGTGTAAGCTGCATGGACATATATATTACACACACACACACACACACACACACACACACACACACATAAACACAGGGATGTAGTTATATTGCTGGCAGTCAGGATCCCGGCGGTCAGCATACAGACACCGGAATCCCAACTGCTGACAATACCGCCACCCGGAATACCAGCTAACAGGGGCTATTCCCACTTGTGGATGTCCACAACACCCATAGAGTCCGTAAGGGGCTTCGTTACGCTCACCCCCTGATGGCATTCTGGCAGCCTGGATCCTAGCGTCGGTATGCGGACCACCGGGATCCTGTCTGCCGGTCACCCATACATACATACATACATACATACATACACACATAACTATGCAAAAGTGTGCTATGTACATGTGCTATGTATTTTTTCTCTATTACATGCGCATGAACAGTATATGAAACACAGCAGGGCATTTTATTTCTGATAACCATAACAATCTTATTATGATTCAGACACATTTATGGACATAATTGCAACTATCTAGTTATGTTTGGTGAAATGATCCCATGGCCAGTAATTTGTGCTGAACAAAATGGGAAACAAAAGTGAGAACTCTGAGGTCTGTGTATTGGGAGTGCGGCTATACCACAATGAGGCATTTACCTACTTTCCCGTTCTGGCCTCTAGGAGATCTGGGGAAGTAGGGAACAGTAGGAGAAAAAGGTCTAAGCCTGAAATTGGGACAGAGCCCTCAAACAGCAACTGTCATCCATAAACCAGAATAGTATGGAAGTACTGTATGACAGTTGCACAGCAGCAGAACCACCATGCAACATGTGCAATTCCATCAGGACAGTGGCATGCGGTGAGGTCAGTTGCTGGTGAGGCACTGGCTGGTACCAGAGCCAGATTTACACACGTATATACTATGGACCCGAAAGAGGTACCTTAACTCCACCATTCGATTGGCAGGTTGCCTAGGTACATACATTTTCCTGTATCTCAATAGGATTTACAGCACAGGAATACTCTGTGGGGCTGGTCTCTTCCTCTGTGGGGCTGGTCTCTTCCAAGTGCTGCTGGGATTTCTAAGTGAGAGTTGGAAACAGTAAAAAGCAGGAGCTGGAAGCTGAGTGAAGAGGAGCAGTGAGCTGGAACAACTGCAACTGCTAAGTGGAGTATAGGTGCCACAGGAGAGAGTACTACGGCTGCATAAAAGTGAAGGACCAAGAACCGCACAAAGATAGATAAGTATAAGCCAGCTTAATTATTGTATAAGTGATATTGCTTGTCTTCTATTTTTTATTTTTGCTGCTTTTTCTTTGAGTGTAACAGGGAGTTAGACCTTGCAAACAATATGGGAGGGGCTGTGATTGAGGACCTCACTCAGTGCATGTCGTGCAAGATGTATGCACACCTGGAGCTACCGGCCCAGTGTGAATACATCTGCACGAGGTGTGTGCGAACGGTTGCCCTGGAAGCCCAGGTAACTGATCTAGAGCAAACCGTTACGCGACTGAGGGAGATTCACAATCTCGAGCGTAGTTTAGACAGAACGGTGGAGGAGTTGCGGGAGGGGTCACTGGTAGAAGAGGATGATGATCAGGTAGCCAGTTGGGTCACAGTTAGAAGGAAGAAAAAGAGGGGGAGGCACGACATCTCCGAACTATCAAACCCGAACAAATTTGCCCGATTGGACGAGGAATCGGAGGATGATAGTGAAGAAATGACGGTGCCGGAGGAGACTGCTCCCTCTAACATCCAGAGGTGCGGTCCCTCTGGCGCGGTTGGGATAAAAGATAGAGAGGTACCTAGTCAAATGGTGGTGGTAGGGGATTCTATCATCAGGAAGGCAGATAGGGCAATCTGCTACCGGGACCGTGATCGCCGTACAGTCTGTTGTCTCCCGGGTGCTCGGGTACGGCACATCGCGGACCGGGTAGATAGATTGTTGGGAGGGGCTGGCAAAGACCCGGCGGTCTTGGTGCACCAATGACAAAGTTAGCGGAAGGTGGGATGTCCTTAAGAAAGACTATAGGGACTTAGGAAAGAAACTGAAGGCAAGGACATCTAAGGTAATATTCTCGGAATTATTACCAGTGCCACGCGCTAGTCCAGGGAGGCAGAGGGAGATTAGGGAGGTAAATGTGTGGCTTAGGGATTGGTGCAGGAAAGAGGGGTTTGTGTTCCTGGAACACTGGGCGGACTTCTCAGTCAGGCGCCATCTCTTTTGTCGTGACGGATTGCACCTGACTGAGGAGGGGGCAGCGGTGCTGGGGGGAAGGATGGTTAGAAGGTTGGAGGAGATTTTAAACTAGGAGCCTGGGGGGAGGGTTTAGCTAGAAACTACGGGTCATGCAGTGAGAATAGTGGGGACGGCAGTAGTAAACGAAATGGGGGAGAAGTTGGGGGGAGGGTAAGAGTAGGCGGTAAGGTTACTAACATGGGTACTAAAAGGGATTTTACCAAAGCACTAACCAATGACGATTACAGGTCATCCTTGCCACATAAGGTGAAAGATGTCCCTAACGCAAGGGAAAATACTTATCTTAGTTGTATGTATGTAAACACCAGAAGCATTACTGGTAAAAAGGGTGAACTAGAAATACTTGCAGCAAGCAAACAGTATGATATTATAGGCATTACTGAAACTTGGTGGGATGAATCTCATGATTGGACAGTCAATCTAGAGGGCTATACACTGTTTAGGAGAGACAGACTAAATAAAAAGGGTGGAGGGGTGTGTCTGTACGTAAAGCCGTTTTTAAAACCTAATATATGGGAAGATCGTCAGGAGGGGACTGTAGACACTGTTGAGACATTATGGGTAGAAATTGCATGCGGGGAAAAAGGAACAAAAAAGTTAGTATTGGGTGTATGCTATAGGCCGCCTGGTATCAACGCATCTGATGATGAATTGTTACTAAAGCAAATTGAAAAAGCAGCAGGAGTAGGAGACATAGTAGTGATGGGAGATTTTAACTATCCAGAGATAAACTGGAAAAACGATTCATGTGATACTGCTAGGGGCAGTACGTTTTTAAACACACTAAATGATAACTACCTAGTCCAACTAATTGAGGAACCAACTAGGTACAATGCAATCTTAGACCTGGTATTAACAAACAATCAGGATTTGGTATCGGGTATTATAGTAGGGGAACCCATAGGAAACAGCGACCACAATATGGTCACATTCAATATCAGTTTCTATAAACAGCCCTATACTGGCTCAACTAGGACTTTAAACTTTAGCAAAGCCAACTTTGAAATGATGAGGGTATTTTTCAGGGATATTGAATGGGAAGGTTTGTTTTTAGGAAAAAATACTACGGAGAAATGGGAGGTACTAAAATTCCTGCTAGCTAAAAATACACTCAAATATATTCCTATGAGTAGCAAAAAAGGGAATAAAAATCATAAACCGATGTGGCTTAACAAAAAGATTAAGGAACTTATGGGCAAGAAAAGGAGAGCATTTAAAAAATACAAATCTGACGGGGATGCAGAGTCATTTCAGCAATATAAGGAATGTAACAAAAATTGCAAAAAGGAAATAAGAGCGGCTAAAGTAGAAACTGAAAAACTAGTAGCAAAGGAAAGCAAAGCGAATCCCCAAAAATTCTTTAAATACATTAATAGCAAGAGATTAAAAAAGGAGAGTATAGGCCCTTTGAAAGACAAGTTGGGAGTCTTAAGCAAAAATGATAATGACATAGCGGACACACTAAATGAGTTTTTTTCAACAGTATTCACTAGAGAGGACCCAATTCAGGGACTGACACACAATCTCAATAATGACAATATCACACTGATAGGTACTTATTTAAGCGAGGAAGTAGTCTGTGACCGATTAAAACATTTAAAGATTAATAAATCACCAGGGCCCGATGGTATTCATCCAAGGGTTCTAATGGAGCTTCACTCTGAACTGGCAAAACCACTATCTTTGATCTTTGAGGATTCAGTTATATCAGGTATGGTTCCCAAAGACTGGCGTATAGCGGAAGTAGTGCCTATATTCAAAAAGGGAAGTAAAGCTGAACCAGGTAATTATAGACCAGTTAGTCTTACATCTATAGTGGGGAAAGTATTGGAAGGTATTCTAAGAGATAGTATTCAGAAGTTCCTTGAAACCAATAAGGTCATTAAAAGGAATCAACATGGGTTTATTAAGGACAGATCCTGTCAAACCAACTTACTTGGCTTTTATGAAACAGTAAGCGCAAACCTAGATCAGGGTAAAGACGTGGATGTAATCTTTTTAGACTTTGCCAAAGCTTTCGATACTGTACCACACATGAGACTTATATACAAGCTACAAGAATCAGGGCTAGGAAGCACAATATGCACTTGGGTCAAAAACTGGTTAGATAATAGGAAGCAGCGCGTTGTGGTTAATGGATCTTTTTCAACTTGGACTGAAGTGCTAAGTGGTGTGCCGCAAGGCTCAGTATTAGGACCGCTATTGTTCAATATTTTCATTAACGACCTAACAGAAGGTCTAGAGAGCATGGTGTCAATTTTTGCAGATGATACCAAATTGTGTAAGGCTATAAATACAGAGGAGGATGCCGAGTCTCTTCAGAACGACTTAGTTAAATTGGAAGCATGGGCAGCCAAATGGAGAATGCGCTTCAACACAGACAAGTGTAAGGTAATGCACTGTGGTAACAAGAACAAAAATTACACCTACCTACTAAATGGGGTAAAATTAGGGGATTCTGTACTGGAAAAGGACTTAGGTGTCCTCATAGATAGCAAGCTAAGAAGTAGTATCCAAAGTAGGACTGCAGCAAAGAAGGCTAATAAGATATTAGCATGCATAAAACGGGGTATTGATGCTAGGGACGAGAGTATTATACTCCCGTTATATAAATCACTAGTGAGGCCACACCTTGAATACTGTGTACAGTTCTGGGCACCGTACTACAAAAAGGATATCCTGGAGCTTGAAAAGGTACAGAGGAGGGCGACCAAACTAATTAAGGGCATGGAGACGATGGAATACAAGGAAAGGCTTGAAAGACTAGGCATGTTTACATTGGAAAAGCGGAGACTAAGAGGGGATATGATCAACATCTACAAATATATAAGGGGACAATACACAGAGCTTGCGCGGGACCTGTTTTTGGTTAGATCAACACAGAGGACTCGTGGACACTCGCTCAGGTTAGAGGAGAGGAGATTCCGCACAATACGGCGTAAAGGCTTTTTCACGGTAAGGACAATACGTGTTTGGAATTCCCTGCCCGAGGGAGTTGTAATGGCGGAATCTGTCAACACCTTTAAGAATGGGTTAGATAAATTCCTATTGGAAAAGGATATCCAGGGGTATGGTGCATAGTCATGCATTATAGTTACTATAAATAGGGATAAAATGCAATGGCTGACAGCAGCATCAGTCAGAAATTTTAGTCAAATCATCATGCATAGGACACCACAAATAGGTTGAACTCGATGGACAATTGTCTTTTTTCAACCTCAGATACTATGTTACTATGTAATACTGAAAGCCAACAGCACAATAACTAGAAATACATTCACCTGTATTTGAACAACTCAAGATTTATTGATTTTTGCAATAGGTGGTTATAGTCCTGCAAAGAATCTAATTTATTCCAGTTGAGAAAAAACAGTAACACATATTTAAACGAGCATACAGCTTTAGAAATGCAGTTCCACTATTCAAAGTCTTTCAAATGAAAACATACTACCGCTATGTCTGTCTTTGCCCTGTTTTGTTCTATAACTGTTGTTCTAATTGTAAAGCGCAACGGAATATGCCGCGCTATATAAGAAACTGCTAATAAATTATAAATAACATACATTGTATGGCCTGACCTTTACTTGTAAATGAAGTTCATTCGCCTATCCTTCTGGACAAAGCTATCAGTGACTTTGCTGTAGAAGTCCTCTCTATTTTCTTTTAGTTTTAAAAGTCTCTCCGTCTCAATAGAGATGATTGCCAGGGATGAAAGTCGCCCTTGATCAGTCTTATTCCTGGTGTATGTTTTGAGTCGTTTCAAAGCAGAGAATGACCTTTCAACAGACGCTGTTGTTGCTGGTATAGTAAGCACCAGTTGGAGTAACTTTGTTGCTTCGGGAACTGTTTGCACGAGAATATTCTCGGTCACAAAGCTGAGGAGCTGTGTTGGTGATTTGCATTCGTTCCTCACCATTTCTGAGCTATACAAGCCACTAAGATCAGTCTTTAGTCTAACAAAGTCAAAGTATTTAGCATATTTTGATAGACTCTGCAGTTTGGTGTCATCAAAATGTTGGGACATATCATAAAATTTTGTGCAATCAACCAAACCTAGGAAACTTAGCTCAGCGAAATGGTCAAACCTAGCTTTCATTTGAACACTGACATTGTCCAGATTGTTATAAAACATTCTTTTCCTCTCATCTCTCATCACCTGGTTGCTTCGGGCATTGTCTGTCAGGCCAAGGGTGACACATTTTTGCTCAAATCGGTTATAACAACTATAAAACTCTTGTCTCTGGCGTTCTACCGCTCCCATCGTGTCACTGATTCGTGCACAGCAGAATCCAATGTCCATTATTTTATTCTGCAGCACACGAAAGAGTGCATCGGTTTCATTGAAAATGCCCTCATATGCCATAATGAAGAAGCATGTGGATGCTTTTGACAGCCAGAGATCATATCCATTGGCCATGTACAGGGTGTCATTGTCCCAGTCTCGAGGATTTTCTTTCATAATCTTAAACATAGCACGTATATCAGACTGGAACATGCTGATTGTCTGCACTAGTCTGGAATTTGAGCTCCATCTCGTGGGCGCTGCTCTTGGCAAACGTCGCTTCACAACATCATCAAGTAGGTGAGTGCGCTTGGTCGACTTATTGAAAAATCCTGAAAGTCCCTCAAGTGTTTTTTTTTTTTTTTTTAAATACAATTTTATTGTTTAAAGAGAAAGTTGTATACAAACAAAGAATATATCGTCAAATACATGAATTGCAGGAATCCAAGTGTAGAAAACAATCAACATGGGGATCCAGTCCGCATATAATATAATAAGTTGGGAAGAAACATCAGCGAGTACAATGCAGATCAGGCTACAATTAAGGATTCATTCATGTCAGAGCATGTAAATGAGTGCGATACTTAAAAGAAAAATAATAATGAAAAGGAAAAAAGAAAAAGAAAAAGACAAGAAGACAAGGGAGGGAAGGGAAAGGGAAGGGGGGGAATCTGATCCGTTATATCAAGAGGAATCTGAAATGGGGTATAGTAACCTATACCCTATACAAAGTTAATTAATAATCTAATGTTAGGTGGCGTTAAGAAATGGTAATAGTACGTAATAAGTGCCAATCCGTATTTTCATAAACCTTCATGATTCTATCTTGAGTAGACAAATCTAAAGAATGAATGAATGGGGACCATTTAGTATAAAACTTTCCAACATGTTTATCCATATCAGGAAAAGTATTATTTCTATCAAAGTAAAGGAGCTGTAGAAGCTTTAATTTAAGTTCTTGCAAGGATGGAGAAGAAGGGGAAATCCAATGTGTGAGAATGATTTTCTTTGCAAGTGTCACAATGGTTACCAATAACAAAATGTGGGGTGAAAGTTCTCTATTAGGGAGCCAATTTTTAAAGTTCGCACATAAGCAGGCTAGAGGAACAGGGCAGACATATGTGGAAAATAAAGAGTTTAGGTATACAATTACTTTATTCCAGAAGCGCTTTATTTTACCGCATTCCCAAAAACAGTGGAAAAAATTAGCGTGTGAGTAATGACATTTAAAACAGGAATCAGATGTGTTCGGTAACATATGTCTTCTTTGAGCGGGGGATATGTAGGCTCTATGTATAGTTCTCCAGTGTACTTCCTGGAGATAGGAGGATTTCAAAAATTTTAGCGTTTTTGAGCAATGTGCGGTAAGTGTCATGGGTGAATCAATGTCAGGGATATCGCTTTGCCAAGCTAACGCCAGTGATTGCCATGATTTCGTATTAGAGATAGGTAAAAGTATAGTATAAAGAAGTTTAATACAATAGGGGATAGTATGTAATAGGCGTAATAGGGAATTAATGGGATCAGTGGAATTTCGATGCCTAGTATTAGAATCTAAAGAAAAGACATAGTGCCGCGTTTGTAAATACATGAAGAAATTAGAAGTGTGTAGAGAAAATTTTGTTTGAAGAGTAGAAAAAGACAATATTTGTCTTCCAGGATCAAAGACCTGAGAGGTGAGTGAAAGGCCTCTATCTTTCCATGTGAGGAAAATTGGATTAGATAGCGAAGGGTAAAATGAGGGATTGCCCCAAAGTGTATTATATGGAGAAGAAGACAGATTTCTCGTCAATTTTTTATTAATAGTAATCCAAGCTGAATAAGTGTCTTGAAATAAAATATGATGTAAAATATTCGTAGGAATGTCGGATTTTTTAGAGTGAAAAAGGGCACTGGGAGAGTAAGGACTGAAAAGAGCTGTGTCTAGAGAAAAGGAAGTGTAAGTGGATTTAGAGAGTAGCCAGTCAGAAATATATCTGAAATGAGTAGCTAAAGTATACAATTTTAGGTTTGGAAGGGACATACCTCTGTGAGATCTGTGAGTCTGCAGTTTGTGGAAAGCAATTCGAGGGCGTTTATCTTGCCATATAAATTTTGAGGTAATCTGGTCAAAGCGTTTCAAGTCTGAGATAGAAAGACTGATTGGTCACATTTGTAGTAAGTAAAAAAAATTTGGAAAGATAATGCATTTAACTACCGCTATTCTTCCAAGAATAGATAGTGGTAAATTCAGCCACGAATCATAAAGTGAGGATATTTTAGCAAGAGACGGTGTGTAGTTGAGTTTATATAAAGTAGAAAGGTCAGAAGGTATACGAAGGCCTAAGTATTTAATATCCGTTTTGATTATGGATAAGGAGAGAGGGTTTGTGGGAAGTTGTGTGGGAGTACCAGGGTCCTCTAATGTTAAGATTTCTGATTTAGCAGTGTTTATCCTAAATCCTGCTTGGGCACCAAAATTAGATATCAAAGAAAATAATGAGGGTAGGGAAGTAGAAGGGTTAGACAGGAAAAGTAGTAGGTCGTCAGCGTAAAGTGCAAGTTTCAGTGGGATATTTCCGACTAGTATACCATGAATGCTAGGAGAGTTCCTGATAGAGATTGCCAAAGGCTCGATAGCGATAGCGAAGAGTAAAGGAGAAAGAGGGCAACCTTGACGGGTACCCCGAGAGACCATGAAAGGAGCAGATAAATGTCCATTACAGTAGAGCTGAGAGATCGGAGAGGCATATAGAGTTTGGATAATAGAGATAAGGGATGAGGGATAACCAAAGAGTTGCATGGATTTAAAAAGGTGGGGCCATTCCAGAAGATCAAACGCTTTTTCTGCGTCTAAGGCTAGTATAATGTTATGTGTCGAAGTGGGGTGTGTTTTCAAATGCTGAATTACCGAGAGAATTTTGCGTACGTTTGTCACAGAATGTCGGCCCCAAATAAAACCGTATTGGTCTGGTTGAATTATATGAGGGAGGGAGAATTTTAGACGGTCAGCTATGATTTTTGTAAAGATTTTATAATCTGAATTTAAAAGAGAGATTGGGCGATAGGAACTTGGGAGGGAGGGATCTCGTCCTGGTTTTAAGAGAACTTTAATTATTGCACTATTAAAGTATAGGGGAAGAGACTTAGAAAGAAATATCGAATTATACAGTGCCAAAAGGTGCTTGTCAATTTTGTCTATTAATAATTTATAAAATTCATTACAAAAACCGTCGGGTCCCGGAGCTTTATTAGGTTTCAGGTGGCTAATGGCGGAGCGAACTTCTTCTAATGTAATGGGGGTATCTAAGGAATCAAGAAAATCAGAAGGGATTTGGGGTAGTTGAGGAAAAGACCAGGGTTGGAGAATCTCATCAGAAGAGGGTAACCTCCCAGAATACAAAGTTTCATAGAATGATTTCATAATAGTTACAATGTTTTGGGGGTCATTAGTCAAGGAGCCGTCAGGAAGTTTTAAAGGGTGAACTATCATAGGAGGAGAGGAACCTTTCAGAATATTGGTTAGAAGCTTACCTGTTTTATTTCCGAATTTGTGAAACCGAAAATCGACTTTAAATTTATATTTGTCTCCCATCAAAGAGAGAAATTCGTTAAACTGAAGTTTTACTGTTAAATATGCAGATTTAGTGGACAGAGAGGGGTGGGTTTTGAAAGCTTGAAAAGCTGCAGAGAGGGAATGTTGTATCTCTAAATAGGATTGAGCATATTTTGGCCTCAAGGCCGTGGAGTATGAAATAATGTTACCCCGAAGTACTGATTTAGCTGTTTGCCAGAATAGAGGGGGATCTAATTCCGAGTGTTGTTCATTTGAAAAATAATAGGAGTCCCATGTCGCTTGCAAGGAGTCACAAAATTTCGTAGAGTTAGAAAGATGAGAGGGAAATCTCCATTGAGGGGTCAGAGTGTGGGTAGGTTGTAAAATGAAAGAAAACCAAACCAAGGCGTGATCAGAGATAAAAATGGGTTCAATGGCTGTATCTGATACTGAAGGGAAGAGATGTTGGGATATAAACACATAATCGATTCTAGAGAATGTATCGTGAGCAGAGGAATGGCAGGAAAATTCTCTTTCTGTCGGGTGGAGTGCACGCCTAATATCAGTTAATTGCAAAGTTTCAGAGAAGTGAGGTATTCCAAGTTTAGGGAGGTGTTGGGGAGTCCTAAAAGTATTGGAGCGATCTAAATAAGTAGAAGAAATTAAATTGAAATCGCCACAAACAATAAGATTATCATTGGAGAATGGAGTCAATTTAGCTACTAACATCTGGAAGAAAGATTTTTTATATGTGGTGGGAGCGTAAATATTGCACAGGACAAGAACACGTGAATCAATAGAGAGTTTAGTGAGTAAAAATCTGCCATTAGGATCTATATCAGAGGATAACACACTAATATTAAGGTTACGTTTTGCTAAGAGAACAACACCCCATGATTTAGAGTTATATGGGGCTGCCGCTATAAGGGACCAGTGTGACATCTGCAATTTTATGGATTTCTGTTGTGTTAGATGAGTTTCCTGAAGAAACGCAATATTAATATTCGTCTTGTATAAATACATAACAATTTTACGGCGTTTAGCCGGGGAGTTAATTCCACCAACATTTAGTGTACCAATTTTAAGGTCATTCATTTGAATGTCGAAGGAGGGTAGAAAAAGTAAAAGAGCAACCTTATATCAGAAGTATGGATCAGAAAGAGGAAATAGGAAATGGGGATAGGGAGGGGAGAGGCATAGGGGAAATGCAAATACATACAAGAAAATGCGGTTAATGTTTGACAAGCAAACACACTTCCGGGCCAAAAATACAGTAGGAGAACTGAAATTAGTCTAAACATTACTTCTAGGCCGGAACATTGCCCCAGATAACTTCCCGACAACGGCATCTGGGTAAAATTGAACCATATAATATAATAGAGCGAAACCAAGAAATGTAAACAATAGGTGTAGGACATGTTAAGAAATATACTATCTTTAAAGAAACGCATCTCTTAAGTATAAATGTTTGTTAAAATCACACATGAGGTACAGAATAACCTGCAAACGAGGGCCTATGCTGATAAAGACACTTTGTTTAAGTGACGTGCAGATGGATAAAACTTAAATGAAACTATTTAGGACGTAGTCCATCATATTGAGTGGTATCATAAGATCATACCAAATTTAAACTTATCTTATTTAAACTTATCTTATGTATGAGAACCAAACAAAAAGAGAGGGATAACCCTTAAACTAAAGATTTCTGTGTAGAACCTGAGAATCAAGTGTTTGTGATGGGGCTGACATCTGTGATGTCGGAATGGTCATCCGCAGATCCCTCTTGAAGGTAAGACGCTGCATCCTCTGGAGCTGTGAAATCCAGGTGTTTGTCTCCATCATAAATTCGAAGTTTAGCTGGATAAAGTAAGGAGAATTTGCGTTTGGCGTAAACTAATTTCGTACAGATGGGGTTAAAAGCCTTCAGAGCTCTTGACAATTCGGCCGAAAAGTCTTGAAAAATGAACAGTCTGTTGTTCTCCCACTGTAGAGACCGATTCTTCCTAGACGCAGACCATATGGCAACTTTGTGAAGATAATTGAGGCATCTGAACAAGGTGACCCGAGGTCGACCCTCAGGGGAGCGAGGCAGAGGCCCTACACGATGGGCGCGTTCAATTACTAGGTCCTTGCAGACGTCAGTAATACCAAGGAGGGTAGGGAGTGTTACTTGAACAAATTGAGTGAGACCATCTCCTTTCACCGATTCCAGTAGGCCGACCAGCCTAAAATTATTTCTTATAGACCTATTTTCTGCGTCGTCTAGCTTCATCCAAAGCTGGTAATTTTATTTTTCAAGACGTTTAACACAGCCCTGAACATCAGCCATATCATGACAAAGACCTCCAATTCTGTTCTCGTTAACAGAAACTTTATGTGAGAGGTGTTGCAGTTGAAGTGAGATATCTGACACTGCCTTTGACAGCAGTGGAGATACGGCTTGCGTTATGGCCTCCGTCAGATCCGCATATGTAATAGGTGAATCAGGAGATCGGTCAGTTGGTGGGGTACATGAGAGAGGCTGCGATGCAATTAATTTTTTAGGAGCTGGAGACGAAGGGGGGGGTAGTAATGCCTGGAGCCATGGTTGAATTGGCCCTCCTTTTTTCCTGTCTAACAGGGAGGGAGGAAACTGGGACCTTAGCTGCAGAATTGGGGGACAGGAAACGGTCCATCAGTAATGGGAGGTGAGGAGGAAACAGGAGGCTTAAGAACAGTTAATATATCACTGCAATCAGTGTAATGAGGAAAAACTGGGTGACGTGTGAAGAGGGCCTTTTGGTAAAGGCTAGATTAATGCTTTGAAGCGTCAGAGTATAGCAAAAACTGTACCTTTAGCGTGCAGTATCACAGGGAATAACTGAGTACACCATCTATCCGTTCTGAGGTGGGGTGACTTGGTCGGTTGCTATGGATCCAGCCTAGTGAATGCGGCACACCGAGAACTTCCTCAGATTATGTGTACCTGTAGCGTTACTGGTGGTGACCCGCGTGGCTGGGAGAAAGGCCGCTGATCGTGACGCACAGATTCTCTGCTGTTAGCTCCGGGAGAGCAGCCGTAGTGACACGCTGATTGGCGGATGCCTCCTGTGATAGCGAGGCGGCTCTGCGTGGATGTTTGACGCCGGAGGAGTCTCACGGGTTGGCACCGCTGAGGTGATTTTGGCGATCGCGCCTGGTCCTGTGAGTGCGGGACACCGTGACCATCTTCGGTGGTTACCCTGACTGTGCGTGATCGTAGCGTTGCTGGCGGCGACCCACGCGGCAGGAAGGAATGCTGTAGACCTTTGCATTCAGCTTGTCCCGTTGGTAGCTCCGTGAGAGCAGCCGCAGTGACGCGCTGGGTGGCAGGGGTCTCCTGCGACGGAGGAACTGCTTGACGTGGACGGCTGATGCCGGAGGGGTCTTGCGGGATGGCACTGCTGAGGCTTTAGCAAGGTGGCAGGCTCATGGAGACTGTAAAAACAGTTGTTATAACGGTGCCGGTGTCGGGAATTATCGGAGCTCTGCTGTGGAGAGTCTTCACAGCATGAGACCGGAACCGGAAGTCCTCCAGTCCCTCAAGTGTTTTAAAAAAAGTGTTACACTGAGGCATACATTTTGCTGAATGCAAGAGAACCAGATTTAATTTGTGCGCATAACAATGGATAAACATAGCTTCAGGTATCTTCTCTTTAATCTTGGCCTGCTCCCCATTGAGATCTGATGCCATCACAGAGGATCCATCATAAGTCTGAGATACCAGCTTTTTAACACAGTTGTATTTCTCTAACACTCCCATAAGATATTCAGCAATTGCTGGTGCTCGTCTATCTTCACTCACATCATCGAAACCCAAAAATGCCTCCTTCACCTCACTTTTAGCAACATAACGCAAAATCACAGAGAGCTGGGCTTTGCTTGTGACATCTGTTGTCTCGTCTACTTCAACTGCTACAAATGGGGCGGCATTAATCTCCTCTTTCATATCATTTCGGATCACATCACCAATTGCTTCAATTAAATCATTCTGGATTCTGTTTGATAAGCCAGAAAACACGGTGGATGTCTCCAAATGCTTAGCTAACTTCTCATTTTCCTCAGCAAAAGCATATACTAGCTCCACATAGTTGCCACGATTAGAAGAGCTTGCACTCTCATCGTTTCCACGAAATGCTAACTCCTGTTTCGCTAGGAAACAAGTGGCATTAATAAGGGATTTTAAAATCTCCCGGTTTTCCTTTACCTTAGCATTATGCATGCTGATATTTAATCTCCGCTGTTCACTCAAAGCCAGATCTATCCTTGTGATTCCAAAAGTCTTTAAAGTAATTTGGCTTTGGATATGAATTACTGACTTTTCATGCTTGCTGAGGCTCCTTGGCAGATTTTTCAAGTCACGAAATCCTGTGTTAGTCCAAACATTGTCGACGGTGGTAAACAGAAGGCAGGGAAAGCAGTACAGGCGATTCCTCGTAGCACAGCCACACAACCAGTCTTTTCGCTGGTACCACTCCACTTGGAACGTCCGTGTAATTTTCTTCCGTCCTGCCGTTTGAAGAAGGCCCTTAAGCTCAGGCATTGGTCTTCCATTAGTTATCAGTCCCCTCTTTGCCTGAAAGTCCAACTTGGAAAACTGTTTAAGGTTTGCTATGATGTCGTTTTCCATTTTTTCAAACTAGCTTGAAGTCAGCTATCAAATCTAACAAAAAAGAGAGAGCACTGGTGTAGGACACATGATTTACTAGAAAGTTATATAAATAAAAAATATACAATATATCCTGACCAAAAAAATAAATAATATGAAAAAATGACATGTACGCACACATACATCTATGGGGTCAATCCAAGTACGTGCAAGTAGCATTGTATGAGTGCGACTTTCTCTGAAAATTTGCACTGAAAATTAATTTTGCAATCCAATTAGGAACTTCGCACTTAATCAGAGTAAACTCACATTTTTTTTGTCCACTACCCTGAGGTGTAAAATCTTTATTTGATGTTAAAAATGTCTGGACCTCTTTGACACCCCTCTATCCCCATGACTAGTTAGGCATTTTGGAAATGTTTAAATTAGCTTAACTGAGCCAATAATAACATGACATTTTTTAGAATAATAACATGGCCTCAAACCCTTATTCGTTAAATCATGCACCCACAATTTCATGAAAAGTATTAAATAAAAGAAATAGAAAAAAACCTTTTAAAGTCACCTCAAACTACCTTTTTTCCTTTTCTTTTGGCATTTCCATATAATTCCATTATATTTAAATGAAATTAATTTGTGTTAGATTTCTTTAATTTAAAGAAACAAATGCAAAAACCTACACATTTGACACCTTTTAAAAGTATCCAGTACTTTCCTTATCCCCACTTAAAGCCTTCTCTATGATTCCACCTTTTTGGGGTCTATGAAAGTCTCCCCACTTTTCTCACATCGCATTTGGCATAGTTTGCAAACCCGAGCTGCAGGTGAGCATATATTCAAGTGAAAGCTGAAAATTATTTGCAGACTTGCGCCTAATTGGATTGGACCCCTATCCGGTTTTAACAAAAACGGTATGATTTTGAATACTACTAAGTCAGTCAGCAAAGGAAAGTGTGTGTGTGTGTGTGTGTGTGTGTGTGTGTGTGTGTGTGTGTGTGTGTGTGTGTGTGTGTGTGTGTGTGTGTGGGGGGGGGGATGGGGGGAGTATCCAATTTTTCCTAATGAACCAGCCATGTTGATAATGCCATTTCAGTGGGAACACACAGCATAGACGTCCCTTGCTATTACATTAACCAGACCCAAACTAGTTGCAAGGGCTGGAGTTTCCTGGAAAAGCGGGGACTCAACATAGGAGCCCCACCTCCCAAGCAATAACCTTTAAGTCCTGTGCTATGCCCCGCACACCTGGATGGCAGTGGGTGGATGCACGTTTTATGATATAAAATTGTTAAGGTGGATATACACCTAAAGATATATCTGCAGATCAATCTGCGGATATATCTGTTGTTGAAGACATTGGAAAATGAATCTACAGTATGTGTGTATGCATATATATATATATATATATATATATACATACAGCATGTGTGTATATGTATATACAGTATATATATACATACACACACACAATTCCACTCGCACAAAACAGCGGCACTCTGAGACGTCCAGAAGTGAAAATGGTATATAGTTATGAACCGAAAACCAACGTTTCGGTGGTCTCTGGCCCATTTGTCAAGGTGAATAAGAACAATTAAAACATTTACATACCTTTCTGTAAAGAAGAAGCCAACCAGTGTCTTGTGTCCATCCGTCAGTGCAGCAGCCCGTTCCATTTCCGGTCGCACGGGCGGCTGCACTGACAGATTGACGCAAGACACTGGCTGGCTTCTTCTTTACAGAAAGGTATGTAAATGTTTTAATTGTTCTTATTCACCTTGACAAATGGGCCAGAGACCCCCGAAACTTTAGTTTTCGGTTCATATATACTGTTTTCACTTATGGACGTCTCCGAGTGCCGCTGTTTTGTGCGAATGGAATTCTGTTAATATCAGAGTGCACTGGAGCAAACTGTACTTGAGGGATGAGTGTTGGTTCTTTTGTACATATACATATAATTTTATATTCGGTGTACATAGCAGCGGCACTCTCAGGTCATTATCATACAAGTGAACTGGCTAACGTCTCATTGATGCAACGTTTTGGTTTATTTCAACCATCGTCAGGCATTTTTGAGCCTGACGACAGTTGAAATAAAACAAAACTGTTGCATCAGTGGGTCGTTAGTGGTTCACTTGTATGATAATGACCTGAGGTGGTCATTCCGAGTTGTTCGCTCGTTGCCGATTTTCGCTATACTGCAATTATCCGCTAACTGCGCATGCGCAATATTCGCAGAGCACATGTGCTTAGTTAATTTACACAAAAGTTAGGTATTTTACTCACGGCATAACAAAGCTTTTTCATCGTTCTGGTGATCGTACTGTGATTGACAGGAAGTGGGTGTTTCTGGGCGGAAACTGGCCGTTTTCTGGGGGGGTGCGAAAAAACGCTGGCGTTTCTGGGAAAAACGCGGCAGTGAGTCTCTGAAGAAACGGGGGAGTGTCTGGGCGAACGCTGGGTGTGTTTGCGACGTCAAACCAGGAACAAAAAGGACTGAGCTGGTCGCAATGGCTGAGTAAGTCTGGAGCTACTCAGAAACTGCGTGGTATTCGTTACAAGAAAATTAGCGAAGCGTTCATTCGCAATTCTGCTATGCTAAGATACACTCCCAGTAGGCGGCGGCTTAGCGTGTGCAATGCTGCTAATAGCAGCTAGCGAGCGAACAACTCGGAATGACCACCTGAGAGTGCCGCTGCTATGCACACTGTCCAGGTGAAAACTAAATTAAAGGGGAAAAAAAATATGTAGGGGTCCCCCCTATTTAATGGACCAGCACAGGGCCCAAGGAGCAAGCCTGATTCTAAAAAATATGGGGGGGGGAAATTGTATGGATCCCCCATATTTTTAGAACCAGCACCAGGCTCCTCCAGTAAGGGCGGGTAATGCCACAGCCAGGGGACACACTTTACGGGGTCCCGTGGCCAAAGCATTCAGGCCCCCCTAACTAGTCAGCAAAGGCCACAGGTTCCTAGAGAAATAGGGACCCCCAATACAGGAGTCCCCCTCTCCAGGGTACCCTAGGCCTTTGCTGAAGCCCGGTGCTATCCCCCACACCCCTGGGCGGTGGGTGCAGGGTTGATAGCTTATGTAAAAGCAATATTGTCCTTTACAATGGGACTACAAGTCCCAGCAAGCCTGCCACTCATGCTGGTACTTGGAGAACCACAAGTACCAGCATGCAAGGCATTAAAGGCCCGCTGGTACCTATAGTCCCCCTGTAATGGAAATATTAAAATAAAAAGCAAAACACTGTCTTTTTAAAGTATTTTATTTATCTGCAGCTTTGCCTGGCGGGTCGGCGGCCATATAGCTCTTTTGCGCGGCCGCCGACCCACCAGGGCTTTCGCCGTCTTCACCTGGTGGGACAGCGCCCACCAGGGCTTCCGCCGCCTTCGCCTGGCGGGTCGGCGGCCATATAGCTCTTTTGCGCGGCCACCGACCCACCAGGGCTTTTGCTGTCTTCACCTGGCGGGACAGCGCCCACCAGGGCTTCCGGTCGGCGGCCAAATAGCTCTTTTGCGCAGCCGCCGACCCACCAGGGCTTTCGCCATCTTCACCTGGCGGGACAGCGCCCACCAGGGCTTCCGCCGCCTTCGCATGGCGGGTCGGCGGCCATATGGCTCTTTTGCACGGCCGCCGACCCACCAGGGCTTTCGCCGTCTTCACCTGGTGGGACAGCGCCCACCAGGGCTTCCGCCGCCTTTGCCTGGCGGGTCGGCGGCCATATAGCTCTTTTGCGCGGCCGCCGACCCACCAGGGATTTCGCTGTCTTCACCTGGTGGGACAGCGCCCACCAAGGCTTCCGCCGCCTTCGCCTGGCAGGTCGGTGGCCATATAGCTCTTTTGCGCGGCCGCCGACCCACCAGAGCTTTCGCCGTCTTCACCTGGCGGGACAGCGCCCACCAGGGCTTCTGCCGCCTTCGTCTGGTGGGTCGGCGGCCATATAGCTCTTTTGCGCGGCCGCCGACCCACCAGGGCTTTCGCCATCTTCACCTGGCGGGACAGCGCCCACCAGGGCTTCCGCCGCCTTCGCCTGGCGGGTCAGCGGCCATATAGCTCTTTTGCGCGGCCGCCGACCCACCATGGCTTTCGCCGTCTTCACCTGGCGGGACAGCGCCCACCAGGGCTTCCGCCCTCTTCGCCTGGCGGGTCGGCAGCCATATAGCTCTTTTGCGCGGCCGCCGACACACCAGGGCTTCCGCAGACTTCGTCTGGGTGGCAACAGCCTGTAAGCTCTTACATGGCCACCGCCCACCAGGACTTCTTTCTTCTGGAGCTCTTCTCTGCTCCTACACCGCCGACGAACTGCCTGCTCCGGGCTCGTGCTGGCTTTTATAAGCCAGCCCTGGGTGGGCGGGGCGATGACGCGGCGAGCCGTGATTGGCTCGCGGCGGCCATCTTGCTTTCCAAAAATGGCTCTGCACAGCAGCGCCATTTTTGTTAGTGGAAGGACCCTCAAGCAAGTTGCCTTAATGGCTGCAGGGACTGGATCCATGATCCAGACTTGCAGCCACAATGCCCGCTGAGTTCCGCCGCCCGCCGCAGAAGTCCCGCTGCTCGCCGCCGCTGAAGTCCCGCTGCCCGCCTCCGCCGCTGCATAACTCCCAGCTCCGCCACACAAGCCCCGCTGCGGCCGCCCACCGCCGCATAAGTCCCGGCTCCGCCGCCGCATAAGTCCCGCTGCCCGCCGCTGAAATTAATAAAAACAAGTTGTAATTCGAGTGGGGAAGGCGGGGGGGGGGGCAGGGGAATTAATGTACTACTGACTGTGTGTGGTAATGTTCAGGGATTTCATTAACTTAGCAGTGCCGCGATTGTGGCGCTAATAAGTTAATGAAAGACCTGGACAGTGGACATCGGAAATAAATCAGTGGTGTGACAGTGTGTGTAAACTAAACACTTACATGCACTGTCTGCCACTAACTGCAGCATAAGACACTGGCTGGCACTCTCTCCTCTCTCCCTGTAACAGCAGCCAGGGACGTGCAGTCAGGGGAGGCAGGGGAGGCAGTGCCTCCCCTGTCATTAAAGGGATTAAAAAAATATAGAGAAGATACTTATGACATGTTCTGTGTCATAAGTATCTTCTTATAGTAACCTAATGTGTTTTAGCATAAAAAAAACGATTGCAGAGGCACCTTGAATGGAGCCTCTCGCTACTAATTGTAAATTGCCGGAAGCAGGGGGGCGGGCAGGGGGCGTGGCCATGCAGAGGGCTGTAAAAGCCCATTAAAAAAAGCATTAGAAGCGGCACCTATAGAGGTGCCGCAGTGCAGCAGGGACGTGCTTTCAGCCATGAAAGCACGCCCCTGTCACAGTGATTGGGCAGCAGCAGCAGCACTGACAGTGACCTGTATGCTGCTGTCACCGTCAGTGCTGCTGCTGTCAGTGGCGTGCGGTGAGGTCAGTGGCTGGTGAGGCACTACAGCCATAATGTCCGCCGAATCCTGCCGATGACCCCTACCGCCACCGAGCCAATGCCCGTTACTGCCTCTGAGCCAATGCCCGCTGCCACCACCAATGGCTTACAAACTCGCCCACCATCAACTGACCCAGCCCTCCGCCACTAATTTGTATCTCAGTCCGATGCCGCCAATGCCCGCTGCCTGCCTGCTCATCATACTTGTGATATATTGTACATTTTTATTGAAAAAAATAATAATTAGTGTTTGGGACTGGAAGGGAGTGGGAGGAGGACATGAATGCTATTTTGTTGTCCAGGGCTTCCATTACCTTAATGGAGAAGGGTCCTGGTTGTTTAAATATTGGGAAAAAATTGGACAGGGGTTCCCTGTATTTAGACAACCAGCAGCGGGCTCTTAGTCCGGTCCTGGTTCCAAAAATACGGGGGACAAAAGATGTAGGGGTCCCCCGTATTTTTAAAACCAGCACCGGGCTCCACTAGCCAGGGACATAATGCCACAGCCGGGGGACACATTTATGTAGGTCCCTGCGGCCGTGGCATTACCCCCCCAACTAGTCACCACTGGCCGGGGTTCCCTGGAGGAGTGGGGACCCCTTAAATCAAGGGGTCACCCCCCCTCCAGGCACCCAAGGGCCAGGGGTGAAGCCCGAGGCTACCCCCCCCCCCCCATCCGTGGGCGGTGGATGGGAGGCTGATAGCCATGTGTGTAAAAAAAAGAATATTGTTTTTTGTTGGAGAACCTTAAGTACCAGCATGCGGGGAAATAACGGGCCCGCTGGTACCTGTAGTTCTACAACAGAAAAAATACCCAAATAAAAACACAACTCACACACCGTCACAGTAAAAATTTATTAAAACACACTTACACACTCACACATACTTACCTATATCCCACGCCGGTCACGTCCACTTGTCCAGTAGAATCCAATAGGGGTACCTGTAAAAATGAGAGACAGATTACTTACCTACATCCCACGCCGGTCACGTCCACTTGTCCAGTAGAATCCAATAGGGGCACCTGTAAAAATGAAAATTATACTTACAAACTTCAATCCACAGGAGGAGAGAGAGAGAGAGAGGAGGGAGGTAGAGAGAGAGAGAGAGACTAACCTGCTGCTGCTGGGGAGAGCCGCACACACTGCAGGGCCACGCCGGGAGGACGGAGCCGGCGGAGGAGGGGGAGAGCCGCACACCGCCGCTCCTGTCAGCGGGAGGACGGAGCCGGCGGAGGAAGGGGAGAGCCGCACAACACCGCTCCTGTCAGCAGCGGAGGAGGATGGGGCGCACACTGCAGACGCCACTCACCGCCGGGACCCGTCTCCTCCAGCGCCGCGTGTGGGTGATTGGACAAGCGGATCCAGCACTGGATCCGCTGTCCAATTACAGGTGCCTCGCTGACATGGGGGTGGTGTCCCTGTCAGTGGTGTCCCTGTCAATTAACACACACGCACACTGTCCCACACACACACAATTAACACACACGCATACTGTCCCACACACACACAATTAACACACATGCACTGTCCCACACACACACTCACACTGTCCCACACACACACACACACAATTAACACACATACACACAATTAACACACACTCGCACTGTCCCACACACACACAATTAACACACACGCACACTGTCCCACACACACACACAATTAACACACACACATAATTAACACACACGCACACTGTCCCACACACACACAATTAACACACATACACTGTCCCCCCCCACACACACACACACACACACACACACACACAATTAACACACACTCGCACTGTCTCACACACACACAATTAACACACACGCACACTGTCCCTCCCACACACAAACACACACACACAATTAACACACACGCACACTGTCACACACAATTAACACACACGCACACTGTCCCACACACACACAATTGACACACACGCACACTGTCCCACACACACACACACACACACACACACACAATTAACACACACGCACACTGTCCCACACACACACACAAATAACACACACGCACACTGTCCCACACACACACAATTAACACACATTAACACTTTCCCACACACACACAATTAACACCCACGCACACTGTCCCACACACACACACACACACACGCACACTGTCCCACACACACAATTAACACACACGCACACTGTCCCACACACACACACAATTAAGACGCACACACACAATTAACACACACGCACACTGTCCGACACACAATTAACACACACTCACACTGTCCCACACACACAATTAACACACACGCACACTGTCCCACACACACAATTAACACACAAACACAATTAACACACACTCACACTGTCCCACACACACACAATTAACACACATGCACACTGTCCCACACACACACACAATTAACACACACTCAAACTGTCCCACACACACACAATTAACACACACACAGTCCCACACACACACAATTAACACACACACACACACTGTCCCGCATCCCCCTCCCCTGCCCTCCCCTCTCCTCTCCAGACAGGAAAGTATAAACCCCGCTCGGCACTCACCTGCACTTCTGAGGCCTCGCACCCCCGTGGTCGCGCACGCGCGCGTGTACCTCTGCGAACGCGCACGCGCGATCGCGCAATTTACACTATGCAGGGGGTGGAGTAGGGCTCCTGGCTGCCGCTGCCTGTCCAGTGTGACAGGCACAGCAGCCGGGGAGACAGGGAGAGCGCCGCGGGTAGCGCCGGCGGAATCCCTGTCCGATGGGGCGAGCGGGCCATGCAGGTGCCGGTGGCGCCCCCCTCTGTTGGGGCTGCCACGGCGCCCAGGGCACGTGCCCTGCTCGCCCCATGCTAGATACGCCTCTGTCCCTGAGGATAGCTGTTAAGTCAGCGCTACCTTTTGGGTAAACGTGTCAATGCTTTGTCCACCCTAGGGGAAGATTCCCATCGTATCCTGGCCCTAGTAGGGAAAGGATACTCCCTGAGAATTCTTTGTGGGAAGCTGCAGCTTCTTGTCTGGAGATTCCCGCTCTTTTTCTTCATGAGAGGAGGGAAATTTACCTCAGCTTTCTTCCCCTTAAACATGTGTACCCTTGTGTCAGGGACAGATGAGTCATCAGTGATATGCAAAACATCTTTCATTACAATAATCATATATTGAATACTTTCCTGCCATTTTGGCTGTAACTTTGCATTATCGTAGTCGACACTGGAGTCAGACTCCGTGTCGATATCAGTGTCTATTATTTTGGATAGTGAGCGTTGTGAGACTCTGAATGTCTCTGCGACATAGGGACAGACATGGGTAGATTCCCTGTCTGTTCTCTAATCTTTTGTGCAATAAATTTACCTCAGCACTTAAATTCACATATCCAATCAGGTGTCGGCGTTGTCGACAGAGACACCACACACACACACACACATTTGCTCCATCACCTCCTTAGGAGAGCCTTTTACCTCAGACATGTCGACACACACGTACCGACACACCACACATTCAGGGAATGCTCATCTGAAGATAATTCCCCAACAAGGCCCTTTGGAGAGACAGAGAGAGAGTATGCCAGCACACACCCCAGCGCTATATGACCCAGGAAAAAACACAGCAATTTAATGTTTACCCAGTAGCGCTGTTATTATCTGCGCCGAATTATGTGCCCCCCCTCTTCTTTAAAACCCTCTCTTCTACCGTGGTATAAGTAGGGGAGAGACCGGGGAGCTTCCTCTCAGCGGTGCTGTGGAGAAAAAACATGGCGCTGGTGAGTGCTGAGGAAGAAGCCCCGCCCCCTCGACGGCGGGCTTCTGTCCCGCTTAAATATAAATTTTCTTGGCGGGGGCTCATACATATATACAGTGCCCAACTGTATATATGTTTACTTTTGCCAAATGCTGCCCAGGGCGTTCCCCCCCCCCCCGCGCCATGCACCCTTACAGTGACCGGAGTATGTGAGGTGTGTGGGAGCAATGGCGCACAGCTGCAGTGCTGTGCGTTACCTCAGTGAAGAACGGAGTCTTCTGCCGCCGATTTCGAAATCTTCTTGCTTCTCATACTCACCCGGCTTCTGTCTTCCGGCTCTGCGAGGGGGACGGCAGTGCAGCTCTGGGATCGGACGGCGAGGGTGAGAGCCTGCGTACGATCCCTCTGGAGCTAATGGTGTCCAGTAGCCTAAGAAGCAGGACCTAGCTTTAGAGAGTAGGGCTGCTTCTCTCCCCTCAGTCCCACGATGTAGGGAGTCTGTTGCCAGCAGAGCTCCCTGAAAATAAAAAACCTAACAAAATACTTTCTCTCAGCAAACTCAGGAGAGCTCACTGAAAAGCACCCAGCTCGCTCTGGGCACAGTATCAAACTGAGGTCTGGAGGAGGGACATAGAGGGAGGAGCCAGAGCACACCAGAACCTAAATTCTTTCTTAAAGTGCCCATGTCTCCTGCGGAGCCCGTCTATCCCCATGGTCCTTACGGAGTCCCCAGCATCCACTAGGACGTTAGAGAAAAAAGGATGAAAAAAATGGAGGAGAATGAAAAAAGATATATAAAAAGAAAGGGAGTGCTTGGCCCCCACCCTGCCAAATGGGCAGAGCAAGTGTGGTCCGCTGCAGCAGAAGCAGGACCTTCCTGACATCACATAACTAGGTGAAAACACTTTTAACAACTTATATAAGCAGTATTAGTTCCAATACTTATCAGACATAAACATCAGTCTGTATCAGCCAAAGAAGATCTTGGAGAGGTGGTGTTCAAAGAGGATAGAAAGTTCAGTGCACCTTGCGGGGTTCAAGGAAGGAGGTTGTACCGTTGTGATGCACTCGAAGTTTAGCAGGGTATAGCAGTGCAAAACGGATGCCCTTGGAAAACATCTTGGTGCACACTGGAGAGAACTCCCGGCATTTAGCTGAAACCTGAAAGGAGAAGTCCTGGAACAATAGGATTCGAGTGTCCTCATATTTGAGATTTTTCAGCTTTTGATAGGCATCCATTATCAATACCTTGTCAAGATAGTTGAAAAGGCTAAATATGACTGGACGAGGATGCTGTGATTGTCGCATCGGTCTGGGCCGATACGATGCGTTCTTTCCACTTGGAGTGGCCTGGCAGATGTCGACAGACCCAGCACTTCGGGTAGCCAGGAAGACACTAGATAAAGCAATTCCTTAGGGCGCACTGATTCCGGCAAACCGATGAGGCGCAGATTGTTCCGGCGATTCCGGTTTTCAAGTTCCTCTAATTTGTCTTGGAACGCCATCAAGCTAGTATCCTGGGTATACAGTAAATTCTTTGCCTCTGTTAACTCATCCTCTAAAGCTGAGATCCTATCCTCGGCATCAGTTAAGTGGGAGATGTGTTGTTTCAGAAGCACAGTCGCTGAGGTCACGGCCTCAGTCAGAGGGGCCAGTTTGGCATTGAGTAGGGGGAGAGAATATGTGATATTTCTTTGGCCCTCTTTGCAGAGGTAGAACTAATGGTAGTAGGGTCAGGCAAAGCCGTGGAATCATCCCTGGCGGGAGAGGCTGAGAGAAGAGACAATGTGACCACAGGAAGCTTTTCTTTCTGTTTCTGAGACTGAGAGCCTTTAGGGTTCTTGGGTGTTTTAGCCACATATTTCTCCATAATAGAATAGGTCAATGTAGTAAAATAGGACACTTTAGTGATGTCGTCACAGGTGGAAGTTGTTAAACTGATAATATACAGAGTGGTGGATGTCAGGAAAGGTGGTGTGTTAGTAATCACACATTATTCTGAGGCAGTGCTGTGTATCTGCAGAATAACAGGGCTGGATGTATTGGTAAGATGACACAAAAAGCGCAGAAGAAAAGTTACTTGGAGTGATAATATAGAAAAAGGTACTGTGGTGATTGCAGGGCTTGTGTTGGGTATGGGGAACCGGAAGTAACATAGGAGAAGGGGAGTAGGGACACACAATGCTGCAGCAGCAGCCTTAATGTAGCCCAAAAGCAAGGGCAGCATATCCTTGGCTGAGGCTGTGTAGAGTCGTGGAGGAAAACAGAAATCCTCTTACCCCGCAAGCTGCTGGTTAGAGGAGCGGGCAGCGGCCGGTGCGGTACCCGCTGTGGGAGCATGTCCTCCTGTTGTAAGATTGCAAGCACAGAGGCAAGATGGCTACCGCCGTCAGAGGCACATAGCGTGTGCTGACTCCGATGGGGTACAGCGGGCAGGGGCGAGCCGGGAATCAGCGTTGCTTCATCCTACAGTATCTCCGATCCCTGCTGATGGTGTTGCAGGGATCCTGGTCCCTGTCACTGCCAATGGTAAGAGGCTTGGTCCATGGCCAGGATGGAGAGCTGTGTAAAACGCGGACACTCAGTCGGGTCCACCCACCAGAAGCCTTCAAACAATAATTTTTTAATGATTCTTTTACCGACAATCTGTCGATCTTTGTTTCATTTTAAATTGGTAGATTGTTAGGGGCTTTTTTAGCATCCACCTGAAACTGTCTTCATTCCGAGAATTCCTTTTATCCCATCAGACTCCCATTTCCAGTTCAAACGGCTGCAGTTCCGGTAAAGGTCTGCTATGCCATGACCATCAACAAATCTCAGGGGCAGAGTTTTAAAGTGTCTGGTGTGGATCTGAGGAGTGACTGCTTCTCCCAAGGCCAGTTGTATGTTGCCTGTTCCGGAGTCAGTTCCTCTGACAGCCTGGCCATTCTCCAGCCTGAAGGAAAGACTAAAAATGTTGTTTACCAGGAAGTCCTTCACAATTAAAGTTACACGCACGGAAATACTTGAAATTCCATAGCGAAGCATAGGTATTCAGTTAGTATATTATATATATGGGCCTCCGCACCATGACACTGTTATTAGTTAATTACTAAGGTGCACCATCATTTTATTTTTATTGTCTAATATTGTTACAATCTGCCATTGGGATTAACATTGCCCTCTGAGTATTGCCTTGTATTCAGCATTGCACTTTGTGGTTGTTTCTTTTCTGGCAGACGAAAATAAATCTCAGCCGTTTGTAAGCCACTGGCTATAGGGAAGACAAACAAAGGTATGACATAAAACAAGTGATTCCATCCTGCATTGAATGGAATAGAATAGTAGCAGCAGCAAGAACAAGTACAAAAGCTCCTTTTCCACATTTGTGAGATCAAGCAACTGGCTTTACAACCTTTGAACTAGGCTTTGTACTGCTGTACAGGTTTACATTGGAAAGTGATGCCTTTCCATTTTTTTTAACTATATGTGATAGATGTACCGCGCTGTTCCTTATAAAATTTTACTTGGAAATAGGGCATAATTGGAGTGGTTCCTTTATTCGGGCATAACAGCAGAACCTTTCATCATGTAAAAAGATCACAAGCTAGAGTTACTAAGCTGTGGCTCTTCCAAGCTGCTGTTTTTCAGCAGATTTGTTCTTGAAATTGACACTAATAAGTGCAAAATGCAGCGTGTTCTGCACTTAATAGTACTGACACTCTAAATTTCAAGGGCACACCCAGCCAAAAAGCAGTGTTACTTATACCACTTTTACACTCGCAGGAAAGTTCATTCCCGGGAATGTGTCCCGGTATATTTGCCGGGACACATTCCCGGGAATGACCCTTTCACATTAGCGGGCTGACCCGGCATATTGCCGGGTCAGTGACGTCACCGCCGAGTCTCCCAGAGGCGGTGCTTGGAGATAATCTTCTCCAAGCACCGCCTCCTCCTATGAAGAGAACGGGTGCCGGGTCGCCTTGACCCGGTATACCCGTTTACACTGGCAGCTTCCCGGGACGGTCCCGGGTTCAACCCTGCTTTTGACCTGGGATGAAATCCCGGGATGCTCGTCCCGGGAAATTGTCCCTGTACCCATTTACACTGAGAAGAATCCCGGGATGATGCGCGTTCACGTGCAATATCCCGGGATTTTTCTGCGAGTGTAAAAGGGGTATTAATCTAGCCCTATACTTGTACACCATCCCTTTGCTGATGATAACTTCTTTCAGTTGGGAGCAGTATGCACATTGTTGGTGCCTATGATAAAACGGGTTGGGTGTGTGACCGGCAGCCTCAGCATACCTCTGCCAGTATCCTGTCGGCGGGGGGTGGCAGGTGCAACAAGCCCCTTGCAGGGCTCGGTGGCGACCTGTGGTGGGAATAATCCCTGCTAGTCGGCACGCCGACTATCGGGATTCTCAGGGGGCGGGATGTAGAGGGAGGTGTTGTGACCGGCGGTTTCCTGACCGCCGGTTACATAACTACATCCTGATAAAACAAGCAGAGAACTGCAAATGCAATATCTTCTAGCAGGACCTAAAAATACTGATTATGCAATAGTTATGTGATACGCTATCAGCTAGAACCCCTTTAGTGAAATTAGCTTTTGATGTCATCAGACCACGTGAACCATGGAACATGCCAGGTGACATGCAACAGCAGGGGGAACAACAAGGTCGGTGGACTAGTAGTTTTTCTGTCCTATTCCCTTTAGTAACCTGTGGTTGGTGAAGTGTGGCAAACAAAGCAAGCCATCGAGGATACACTTTGGGTCCCATGTTTTGAAACTTGCTCCTCCCCCTGCTGTCGTATTTCATATGGTATGTCCCATGGTTCACACGGTCTGATTCTGTCTGAGGCTACCTTCACTGAAAGGGAGATAGAAACAACCAATGTGATACCGTGGAATCTGAGGAGTTAATGGGCGGGAGTTAGGACCCTGTGGACACCCTGCAGTCCTGCAGTCTAAAGCAGGAAAAGACAAAGACTTGTTTTGGGCGAAGCTAAAAAAAAGCCAGGGATAGACTAGAGCACAGGTTCTCAAACTCGGTCCTCAGGACCCCACACAGTGCATGTTTTGCTGGTCTCCTCACAGAATGACAAGTGAAATAATTAACTCCACCTGTGGACCTTTAAAAATGTGTCAGTGAGTAATTAATTCACCTGTGTACCTGCTGGGTTACCATGCACTGTGTGGGGTCCTGAGGACCGAGTTTGAGAACCTATGGGCTAGAGAATCTAAGCAGGGCAGATATGTTATGAATGATAGGGTGCTGCAGTGAAGAAAGCTGTGGCTGAAGTGAGCAGAGCTATGCAGCAAACAGAGGAAAGCCGTGGCTGTATAGAGAGCTATGTGTGTGTGCTGCAGAAAAAGTTCAGATAGAACGCTATAGGGCAGAAAAGGAGAGACACTGCTGCTGACATGCTGCTAAATGTGGGCAATGTGTGGAGCATGAGCACCCTTGTGAATTTGTGCTGATATCTGAGGGCCACATGGAGCCGGGTGCTGTGGAGGAGCTGAGTGAGCGTTGACCAGAGCCAAACGCTGGGAGAGTCAAGCCAGTGTGGAGGAAACACGCAGCTGCTGTGCAAAAATATGTTGCAGTAGGCATCTAAAGTCAAAAAAGATAACAAGAAAATTAGTGAGTGCGCTGTCAACGGCAGCCTGTATAGGGATGGTTAGTCCCAAAAGGTTAAAGAACAAGGTAGAGAGAAGTAAATACTGGCGCCGGCTGAATCTCAGAATAAAGAACGTATACAATTGTATCAATTTAAAAAACACACATTTATTAAAAATAGGACTAAAAAGTGTATAGATGACACATGTATTTGCAGAGAGATATTAATAAAAAATAAAGAATAAAATATAAAAAAATGGAGAGTCTCTCAGATTGGCTGTAGACCACTTCGATATTGAATAGGGCAATAATCACTGATAATCTGGCTGGAACTCAGTCCTCCAAGTTATCCTCATAGATTTGTGGTTATAAATATTACCATGATCTCAGAAGAGGGTCCCCTTGGTTCTCAATTGCAGATCGAGGTCCAATAGCAGCAGGGGAATAAGCAGAGATTCCAAGCAATACCGTAGGAGGTGATTCTTGAGGATTCCAAAAGTCCCAAAATTGCCAGAGAATTCCAAGTGAAAGCCAATGTGGTGCCCGTGGTCAGATAAGAAGGGTGGCTCAACGCGTTTCGCTGGTCTATATCACCGCCAGCTTCCTCAGGAGCATAAGACTGAGTTCCAGCCAGATTATCAGTGATTATTGCCCTATTCAATATCGAAGTGGTCTACAGCCAATCTGAGAGACTCTCCATTTTTTTATATTTTATTCTTTATTATTTATTAATATCTCTCTGCAAATACATGTGTCATCTATACACTTTTTAGTCCTATTTTTAATAAATGTGTGTTTTTTAAATTGATACAATTGTATACGTTCTTTATTCTGAGATTCAGCCGGCGCCAGTATTTACTTCTATCTAAAGTCAAAAGACTCCCACTGCTGACATCTCAAATCCAAGTGCTGCGTAAAAGACTAAGGGACAGATATATTAAGCTCAGTGAAGTGATAAAGTGGAAGGTGATAAAGGACCAGCCAATCAGATCCTAACTACCATGTCACAGGCTGGGTTTAAAAAATGTCAGGAGCTGACTGGCTGGTGCTTTATCGCCTTCCAATTTATCACTTCACCAAGCTTAATAAATCTGCCCCTCAGGGATCTATTTACTAAGGGGCCCTACACACTGGCCGACCCGCCGCCGAGCTGCCCGACGGCGGATACGGCCGGCGAGCGACCCAGCGGCGGGGGGGCAGTGACGGGGGGAGTGAAGTTTCTTCACTCCCCCCGTCACGCGGCTCCATAGAACTGCAGGCAAATATGGACGAGATCGTCCATATTGGCCTGCATGCACAGCCGACGGGGGACCAGCGATGAACGAGCGCGGGACCGCGCATCGTTCATCGCTGGAGCCTCCACACTGAAAGATATGAACGAGTTCTCGTTCATTTATGAACGAGATCGTTCATATCTTTCAAAAAAACGGCCAGTGTGTAGGGCCTATAAGCCTTGGATGGAGATAAGTCGCTGGAGATAAAGTATCAGCCAATCAGCTCCTAACTGTCATGCCACAGGCTGTGTTTGAAAAATGAGTTAGGAGCCAATTGGGTGGTACTTTATCTCCAGCGACTTTATCTCCATCCAAAGCTTAGTAAATAGACCCCTCAGTATGAGATCACCATTGTGACAATCAGTCGCAGCAATGGCCATCTGAGAGAATCTGAGGCTACTCGGATGGCTGCCTCGTCTACGCTGCCAAGGCAGGTAAATCTACATCGGAAGACCCAGACACTGGCCTCAGCACTCCTCGAACTGGTTCCCTCCTTGTTTTTCAGAACACAACCCATCAGACCGTCTCCACCCTCAAATGGCAGCAGCATGTCAATCGTTCTGTGGTTTATTGGGCACTATGATTAACATTGCAGCCACAGATCTCAACATGGGCAGTGCGGATCTTGCACATACACTGATCAAAAAAAAAAAAATCACATTTTAAGTACATCTCTAAATAATGTCCTGTGCTTGTCAAACATCTCATACCAAAATTATAGGTGTTAATATTAGAGATGTGCGGCGGGCACTTTTCGTGTTTTGTGTTTTGGTTTTGGTTCTGGTTCCATGCTCGTGTTGTGGATCTGGATAGGTTTTGCCAAAACCAACCTTTTGGGTTTTGGTTTTGGATCTGGATGATTTTTGAAAAAAACATAAAAATAGGTAAAATCACAGAATTTGGGGGTAATTTTGATCCTACGGTATTATTAACCTCAATAACATTCATTTCCATTCATTTCCAGTCTATAAACATCCTAGTGATATTTGGTCGACCCCTTCATTCAAAGTAAAGCATTCGTTACCTCTAATACCAAGAAATAAAGACACGGAGACTTGAATTTGGCAGAATAATTGCTAGCTATTTATTTGACCCTAACCATAGCAAACCTGTAAATGAAAACTTTGTTAACATGCCGATTCAGCCGGCATATGGTGGCAGAAAAAAGAACGGCTCTATTAAACTAACGCTAACCTTAAAATGCTAAAATTCGAAAACATCCTAATTTAACTACAAACTATCAAAATCGGTAATAGGTGACAACTCAACCCCCACAGTGACTACCCACCCTGATGGGTGCCCTGCCGCTGCCTCCCGGACGGGTGGTCAAGCGGCCAATAAGTCGATGGAGGTGAGTGCACCTAAACCACACCAAACTGTAAATCACTACAGCTTACCATACAACTACAAACTGCCGTTCTTTTCCGCCAATAAATAGCCAACAATAAACCCAGCCAACAATTCAACGCCAAGGCACTCCGTGCCAGAACGTCTACCAACAGGGCGGGAGGGCGGGAAGGCAATTCACCAACAAGAGAGAGCAAAATGGCCTAGCCTTCCCTATATATATTAAACCCTCCCCTTTTTCCAAAGGCTGTACTTTCCCCACAGCTAGGTCCACCCCTCACAAGATGTTTAACTCATTCCTTTCCTATGCAGTCAATTCTCTCTCCTAAACATCCTAGTGATATTTGGTGGACCCCTTCATTCAAAGTAAAGCATTCGTTACCTCTAATACCAAGAAATAAAGACACGGAGACTTGAATTTGGCAGAAAAATTGCTAGCTATTTATTTGACCAAAACCATAGCAAACCTGTAAATAAAAACTTTGCTAAGATGCCGATTCAGCCGGCATATGGTGGCAGAAAAAAGAACGGCTCTATTAAACTAACGCTAACCTTAAAATGCTAAAATTCGAAAACATCCTAATTTAACTACAAACTATCAAAATCGGTAATAGGTGACAACTCAACCCCCACAGTGACTACCCACCCTGATGGGTGCCCTGCCGCTGCCTCCCGGACGGGTAGTCGAGTGGCCAATAAGTCGATGGAGGTGAGTGCACCTAAACCACACCATACTGTAAATCACTACAGCTTACCATACAACTACAAACTGCCGTTCTTTTCCGCCAACAGCGAAAGACTCTTCCCCAGAGTCTTCGCACCACCACCATAACCTCACCCTAACTCCTGCAACACTAGACACAGATCCTCCAGGAAAAGCATCATCCCCTCATTGGATAGATGCACACCATCAGGCCGAAAAAGGTGACTGTCTCGGAACCGAATCCTAGGGTGGCGAACTACCTCGCCTCCGTGGGACAGCACCCACTTCGCCACCGCCCCATTCACCTTCTTTCTGGCCTCATCAATCAGGCGACCGTCCGCCACACCTCGCCAACTCAACCTTGGCACCATCAAGGAGAACACCAATACGCAATTGGTCCATGCTGCGGCCACACTTGCCAGATCCTGTATCATGGCCCACCGCAACTCCAAAGATGTCCTCTTCCCCAGGTCGTTGCCACCTAGATGGACAACCAGCACCCTAGGGACTCCATGCTTGCTGGCCTGACTGACTAGTCTACTCTTCAGATCTTTCCACATCATTCCTCGCCAACGAACTCCCTGAGCCCTAGGGAACATCTGAGCCCCCTCCGAGGCCAAAAACTTGGCGGCCCAATAGACATAAGAGTGGCCAACCACCCAAATAGTCAAGTCATCTTCAAACCAGCCTGAAGAGGAGGAAAAGGGGTAAAATTGGTTACTAATTATTTATCTATTATTTATTAAATGCATTTAACCTGAAGGATCTGCCAAAAGAAAAAATTGAGTTTTCGTTTATTGCAGAAGTCACGGCCTAGCCGATCTGCACAAGCTTCTAGCCAATTTGAAGCGTACATAAACACACAATGGGAAAATTCTAATTAAATTAAGAAATTAAACGGGTGGAGGGGGGGGGGGGAGTATAAAAGGGAAAAACATGTAAGAACTCAGCTGGAGGTGAAAGCGTAAAAACCTGCTGAGGGACTTTGATTAGAACTGATCAGCTGAATTGTGGATTAGAATTCAGTCCGTCAAGTCAGGCAAAAAATCGCAAAAGAACTCCAGACCCCCGCTGCCGACTCATGCCAGCAGCGACGAGTGGCTAATCCCTGAGTAGGATAAAACGGGAAAACAAACAAACGCACAACACAAGAACGAACTGAACTGTAACAATATGATTATAACAACATGATTATAACAACAATCATTAAACAAAACCACGCGCAAGCCAACATCTCATGCAACGGGGCGAATATATCGTCTGTAACTTGACGACTTCCATCGCCCCACCGCCTGGACTTCAGCCATGGAAAATCCCGCCGACGCAGCCGACGTCGCAGCCCCTATGCGGAAGGAATGTGTCCCGAAAGCAGCGGGCGGAAGGCCCAAGCTCGCCAGACAGCGACCCAGCATCCAACGAAATTGATATTTCGTCACTGGCAGCCCGTCATAATGCAGCAGCCATGACCCCCCACCGTCGGGCCGTACAGCCGCATATTGAGCTGCCAACTTCACCGGGCAAATGCTCTCCTCAAGTGCCGGAACCAAGGTGACCCATCGACCTCTCCCCACTTGGTCCGTCTTAGAGCGAGGCAATCTGCAGAGCAAGGACCTCTCACCCACCACCACATCCCCGACAAGCATGCGCGAATCTGCTCACTTAGAAGGCGCTACCAATTCCGAAACCCGAAAGGCCCCGTGGTAAGCCATTGAGAACGCCAAACTGAACAACAGTGACTCAAACATGGACGACGCGATACCTCCGACCGCCCTGATGACAGCCGGCAGCAAGGCCGCATCAATGGGCCGCCTCTTGTCAGGCGGCGGCGGCGCAACGCGCGCCCATCCTTTCATCACCTTCAGCAGAATCCCACTTTTCGTCACGTCGGGGACGCCCTTGATTTTGCTGAAAAACGAAATACCAGCCAAGTACCGGGATACCACCGCTCTGGACCTACCCGAAACATACAGCTGCCAAATGAAAGAGAGCATCATCCGATGCCCGCTCTTACCTTGTTGATTTCTCCCTCGAACAAACTCCTCCCACTCGTTCCAAGCCTGTCCGTAAGCCTTCAGCGTGGTTGGCGCGACTGACCGCAACGCTATACCCTCCAGTCCGGCCCGATCACCTGCCAGACATAACCGGGGCAATGAAAACCATGCTCGTCGGCCTCGGGAGCCAACAAACAAAACCTTTCCCACTGCCCTCGTGACAATGCGTCGGCACTTCCGTTCTCCAGACCAGGCACATGCTGCGCGCGGAACCACATGTTCCTACAGCACCCGCAGAACCACCAGCGACTTCGCCCTCTGGTTATTTATCGCATGCACCACGCCCAGATTGTCACATCTAAACAAGATGCTGCGATGAGCCAGCCGATCGCCCCAGACCTCCAGCGCCACCATAATGGGGAAAAGCTCAAAAAGCAAAAGGTCCTTAGTTAAGACCTCGCGATGCCATTCCGCCGGCCACGAGGCCGCGCACCAAGATCCCTCCAGATAGCAACCGAATCCAGAGGCACCCGCTGCGTCGGTGAACAGCTGCAACCTAGCGCTGTCGACCGTTGGGTCCTGCCATATACACACCCCGTTGAAGTCCTCCAGGAACGAGGCCCATACGGCCAAATCCCTCTTAATCTTGGAGGACAGGCGCACGAAATGGTGTGGTCTGGCACACCCCGCAGTCGCCCTTTCTAGCTTCCGGCAGAAAACCCTGCCCATCGGTATTACCCGACAAGCAAAGTTCAACATGCCCAGCAAGGACTGCGCCTGCCGCAGCATGACTTTACGCGACCCCTCGAACCGGCAAATAACGTTGCGGAGCTTCACCACCTTGTCCCGAGGCAGTCGACACGATCCCGCCATCGTGTCAATCTCAATCCCCAAAAATGACAAACAGGAGGCCGGTCCCTCTGTTTTATCCTCGGCCACGGGAACGCCGAAATGGAAAAACAGAGCTCGGATGCTGAAAAGCAAGTCGCCGCACCGCGGTGAATTTGCCGGACCCGCACACAGGAAGTCATCGAGGTAATGGGCGACCCAGTGACCCCCTGACGAAGACTCCACGCACCAATGTAGAAACGTGCTAAACCGTTCGAAAAATGAGCATGAAACGGAACATCCCATCGGCAAACATTTGTCGATGAAATACTCCGCTCCAATCCGAAAACCCATAAAACGGAATGAGTCCGGATGTAACGGCAGCAACCGAAAAGCGGACTCAACATCAATCTTAGCCATGAGGGCCCCAGTTCCGTAACTGCGGACCAGCTCCAACGCCTCGTCAAACGACTGATACACCACCGAGCAATGAGCCGGCGGTATCGCGTCATTGACCGACGCCCCCGACGGGTAAGAAAGATGCTGAATGAGCCGAAAAGCGCCTGGAGTCTTCTTGGGAACCACCCCCACTGGAGAGATGACCAAACCATCCACCGGGGGTGAAATAAACGGTCCCTCCATCCTGCCCAACCTGACCTCCTTATCCACTTTCTCCCTCAGCACCGACGGCAAGGCTCGGGCAGACTGGAGGTTCCGCTGGGCCCGAACCGACACCTCGCTCGTAACAGGCAAGCGAAAACCAAAACGAAAACCGGAAAACAGAAATTTCGCATCCTCCCTATTTGGATACCAATCCAACCACTTGCCCATCGTATCCAAATTAATTGGCGTTGGAGCTCTGCGGAGCGCTCCCGCCCGCGGCCTGTCTTGGGTAAGTTTGCTTACCCCGGGCACCCTGACGACTGCCTTTGAAGCAGGAGGAGGCTGGGTGGGATCCGCCACATTGCAAGCACAAGTGTCGAAAACGACACTGCTTGCCGAAGGAACAGGCCGCGTTGTTAAACGCGAAACATTTTCCTTTTGTGGCGGCTTGCCCCCCTGCACGGACGGCCGACCTACCTGGCTTGGCCGATCCGCCGTCCGCGCCGGACCCTTGGGCGGACGACCCTGCGCGGTGCCTGTCCGCCCCCGCGTTCCGGGGCTCCTTAGCCTGTTACGAAGCCCGAGTGACTTTGAGCCAGACTTCGACGTCCTTGCACCCAAAGTCCATGACCTGTAACCCGTCCTGCTTCTCCCTGAATTCCTGGTCATACCTATGCCACTCAGAGCCCGACGATGTGCGCTGCATGTCGTGAATGAGATGCAGGTACCGAATGATGTTCATGTGCTCGTTCGGCCTATCTTCCAGGTAACAAGCCGCAAAGACCCAAAAGCCGGCCAGCCAGTTGTCGAAGTACGGAAGGCCTCGACCCCAATGCCCTTCTTTGCTGCCGCCAACTTATACTCCTTCTTCGCGTCCTTTGTCAAGACGAACACATCAACGAAGTCCCCCCTGCGAATCTTCCTACGGCAGCTATCCCTCAGCCCCCGCATTACGGCAGTGTAGTCGCAGCGAATAACCCCAAGCAAATCGCGGCGCTTCTTGGCCCTGCGAGCTTCCTCGCTAAGCCGCTTGCGCCTCTTCCGCCTCTTCTGCTGACCCGCCGCCCTCTTGGCGAATTTCGTCGCACGCTTCTTCGCCCTAGTCGTACTACTGACTTCGGACGTCGGCGACGACAGAGAAGAGAAAGAGGAGGAAGAGGAAAAGCTGCGAGAACTAGAGCTCGTGGAGGAGCCCGATACCGACTGTACCACCTCACCTGATGTCGTCGAATGCCCCGACACGGAATTCTCCGGTGTGGCAAAACCGACGTCTTCCTCCTCGGACTCCGCCATTTCCACTTCACCGCGATCCCCTGTAGAAGAGAAAGGAGCGAAGGACCCAGAAAGCAATCGCGGCGCATGCCGAGCAACTCGTGAGGGGGGCGTCTCCGCCGCACGTCCCTGCCCGTCCTGTCCCGGACAATGATCCAGTTCCGCGGCGGCCGCCCCGAGCTCCCGGCACCATCCGCCCACCAGACCCACCTGCCACCGCAGGCGTGCTGGAACTTGCAGCTACCCCCGGGGATGCAGCCGCGGCCAGCGGCCCTAATGCCGCCACCACCGTGGCCAGGGCCGACACCAGCGTTCCGGAGGGGTCCTGACTGCCCCAAAACGCGGCGTTGGACCCCGAGGGACCCCCAGCCGGGGCCCGCGCGTGACTACCCGCTCGACACCCGACAGGCGTCTACCGGGAACCCGATGCCCGCTGCCCCGGCGGGGAAAAAGGGGGCGCCCCTGACCAACTGCGAACCAGTCCCTCACCAAACTCCGCCTCTACCGGGGGACTGGCCATCGGTGCCAGCGCTGCCCTCGCTTTCGAAATCTACGCTCGCCCCTTCCCCTGCAGACCGGAGCTATCTCCGGCCGCTGGGAGGGAGCTGCGGCGAGACCGGTTAGCGCGTGTAGCAGCCCTGCGGCCACTAACCCATTCCCTGTCCCCCCTCCTCCCCCGCATGCCGCTGGGTTCCAGGGGAGTGAGCTGGGGAGACAGAGAGACATGCGGCGCCGCTGCGCGCGCACTTGCGCGAACGGCGCCACCTGTAGTGAGCACGGGCTCACGCGCACCTCGTGCGCGCGCCCCGTCTCTTCGCGCTGCTAAACCCCCGAGTGCAGATCCTGTATCCTGCTGTGCAGCCCTGCTGCCTCCTATCTGTGGACTGCCTCTCCTCCCCCCCCCCGCCCCCCGCCGGACTCCGGCTGCCGGGGAGTGAGCTGGGGAGACTAGGAGGCTAGCGGCGCCGCTGCGCGCACACGTGCGCGAACGGCGCCGCCGGAGGCGAGCATGGGCGCGCGCGCACCTCGTACGCGCGTCCCACTGCTTCCCGCCAGCAAGCTCCCGGCCGCATTCCCCTGATCAACTGCCACGCGAGGCCCTGCGACAAGCCTCGCGCGGCTAACAGCCGTCCCCCGCCCGCCACCCCCCCGCCTGGCACCTCCACTCGGCCTTGGCAAGGGGGAAGTGATAGGAGCCGAGTGCGGCTCCTCCGACGGGCGCCCACCGCGGCGCGTGGGCGCCCGACACCGCTGCTCCTTCCGCCGCGCTCGGAGGTGAGGGCTGCTGCCCTTCCACCTCCGGGCGGCCTGACCGGACCTCCGGCCTACCCCGCCGCCCCCAGCGGCGAGGCTGACCTGGTCCGCCACTCTGCGTCCCTGCCCGAGCCTGTGGAGGCCCCAGGGGACGGAGCCCCGTCCCCCAGGCCAGCCACCCCTTCCTCGGGTCCAGCTCCACCGCCAGAAGCGCGGTACCGAGCTGGGGTCCCGGCGGAACGTCGAGGGCGGGAAGTCATCTTGCAATAAAGGGGAATGCAGGGGAGAGCTCACAAATATAAATAACTGAGAACTCACAATCAAAAAATGGGGAGCTCTGCTATGCAGCACTCACCCACTCACAAGGCAATTCACCAACAAGAGAGAGCAAAATGGCCTAGCCTTCCCTATATATATTAAACCCTCCCCTTTTTCCAAAGGCTGTACTTTCCTCACAGCTAGGTCCACCCCTCACAAGATGTTTAACTCATTCCTTTCCTATGCAGTCAATTCTCTCTCCTTCTAAACACCTCACACCTCACAATATTGTTTTTAGGCTAAAAGTTGCACCAAGGTCGCTGTATGACTAAGCTAAGTGACACAAGTGTGTGGCACAAACACCTGGCCCATCTAGGAGTGGCACTGCAGTGGCAGACAGGATGGCACTTAAAAAAAACTAGTCCCCAAACATCACATGATGCAAAGAAAAAAAGAGGTCACCCGAGGTTGCTGTATGGCTAAGCTAAGCGACACAAGTGTGCGGCACAAACACCTGGCCCATCCAGGAGTGGCACGCAGTGGCTGAATGTTGAAAGTGGCCAGCAATTTTTTCGGGCCACTGACAGCATCTCCTGCATGCCCCTGTCATTTCTCAAAAAAAATCTGCACCACCAAATGAATTGTATGTGCAAAACATGGGACGTGCTGGAATTTCCCTAGATGTAATGCACGCACAATATTGGTGGCGTTGTCCGATATCACAAATCCCCAGGAGAGTCTAAGTGGGGTAAGCCATCGTGCAATGGTGTCCCTCAGTTTCCGTAAGAGGTTGTCAGTGGTGTGCCTCTTACGGAAACGTGTGATACACAGTGTAGCCTGCCTAGGAACGAGCTGGCATTTGTGAGATGCTGCCAGGGACGTGGAGGCAGGGGAGGCAGTGCCTCATTCAATGCAGCCTTAGAGTATCAGAAATAGAATAGAATAGAAAGTCTTATGATCTGTCCTCTCCCGGCGGCCATATTTGATAGGACTTTGTCCATAGTTATCAGGCATTCGTGTCCATTTTCTTGTGGTGTATCTAGCCCAGCTTAGATCCGGTAACCATGGTGATCGTTCCACATAAAAAATAAAGATATATAGCATCAGGGATGTACTTTATCAGTTCATAATCATACAATAATATCTTCCAAGCGGTGGTCTCATAATGTGTCATATTATTAGGACAAGTGCAAGTGCTTATTTAAACAAATTCTTAATTATGACTAGCAATAATGAGATTTACATTTAAAGTGCTTGTGCATTAAATGTGCAAGTGCTCGTTAACAGAGATGGCTCTAATGTTGACAGTGTGCAGAGATATTTAGGAATTAATTTGGCAGTGTTAATTATAAAGTGCATAGTGCAGTTATTAATAAGTGCAGTATATACCAGTGTTTATATGGTTCGTGATATTATGTACTTAATATAGATAGAGTGTGTACCTTTCTCAGGTCACTATGAATTACTGTATCATACAGTACCTGATCTTCCCAGATGGTCTCCCCTACTGGTACTGATCAGGCCCAGTGCTGCTTGGCTTCCAAGATCAGGCGTGTTTGGGCATTTCCAGCGTGGTATGACTGTAGCTACGTTGTGCCTTATGGATCCACACTCTTCACTTTGTGACATTTAATATATTAATTTAATACATATCTTAAGTAATTTGAAGTGGCAAGTGAAGTAGGTGGGGGTGGGGGGTGGAAGGGGGGGGCGGAGAGGTTGGGGGGTTGGGGGTGGGAAGGGGTTGGGGGGGGTTGGAAGGGAGGGACAGGGGAAGAAGTATGTGGGGGTAGGGGTGTGGATGTTCCAATTCTGAAAGGGAATACAAGGATAGCGGATGAATAAAAAGATAATACCGTGTTTTATAAGAAAGGGGCGATCTCATAATTGTCATTCAATCCTTTTGGCTGTGATGTCTGTAGTTGGAATATCCAGAACATCTCTCTGCGTGACAATTTATTGGCGAGAGCTCCTCCTCTTTCTCCTAATTTCACAAGTTCTATGGCCTTAAACGTAAGGGCTTCTGGATTGGAGTTGTGTGTTGAGGTAAAATGTTGGGAGACAGCGTGACTCTCCACTTTATTTTTAATATTCCTCACGTGTTCCTGTATCCTCAGTTTTAGTGGCCTCTTGGTCTTTCCGATGTACTGTTTACCACAATCACACTCCAGGAGATATATGACAGATTGGGTATTGCAGTTTATGTATTCCTTGATCCTGTATTCCTTTTTCTTCTCCGTGTCCGTAAAGGTTTTTCTGTTGGGGTGTAGATATCTGCATACATTGCATCGCCCGCACTTATAGGAGCCCTCGCATTTGGGCCAGGTGTGATCTCTGTCTTGGTCAGTATTCAACGTGCTTGGGGCTAGAATGTCCTTCAGGTTTCGTGATTTTTTAAGAACTATCTCTGGGTGAGGAGGGAGGATTTCCTTGAGGATGGGATCCATGAGCAGTATTCTCCAATGGTTCCTGAAAGACTCTCTAATGGATTTTTCATGTCGATTGAAAGTGGTTATGAAAGCCGTGGAGTCTTTCTTTTTCTCTCTTGTTTTATATTCCAGCAATTGGGGTCTTTCAACCATGTTGGTTCTGGTGATGGCTTCTTTTAGGATTGTGTCCGGGTATTCTTTTTGTTTGAATCTGTTGGTATATAATTCCAACTGTGTCTGACAGTCCTCTGGTTTGCTGCAATTCCTTTTGATTCTACTAAATTGGGAAAAAGGGATGTTATTCTTCCAACTCTTCAGATGATTGCTCTTATAGTGGAGATAACTATTGGTGTCCACGTGTTTAATGTAATTTTTAGTGGTAATTCTTCCATTTTCCCCTGTGAGAATCAAATCCAGAAACTCGATGTGCTCTTTGTTCACGTTGGATGTAAAAACAAGATTCATTTCGTTGGTACAAATATGTGTAAAAAATCGGTTAAAATGTTCCATGTCACCATCCCAGATAATTAAAATATCGTCAATATATCTTCGATAAAAAATTAAATGACTCTTAAAATCCTGATGATCATATATAAAAACTTTTTCCCAACATCCCATAAAAAGATTTGCAAAGCTGTGCGCAAAAATAGTACCCATTGCAGTGCCGCACTGCTGTAGGTAAAACTGATCCAGGAATTTAAAATAATTGTGTCAAAGAATAAAACACATGATGTCGCAAATAACATTTTTGTGATCAGTTGTTAGTGTGTCATCTTTGTCCAAGAATTCTTTACAGGCTAAAACTCCCTTCTCATGTTCAATACATGTGTATAAAGATTGTACATCTATTGTGACCCACATGTATGAATCCTCCCACTCGATATCCTTCAGAAGGCTCAGTACTGATGTGGTATCTTTGAGGTAAGATGGGAGATCCTTTACATAAGGTTTTAAAAAGACATCAGCGTATTCAGATAAATTAGAGGTAAGTGAGTCTATACCCGCCACTATCGGTCTTCCTGGCGAGTTGTCCAAGCTTTTATGAATTTTTGGTAAAAAGTAAAAGATGGGGGTAGTGGGGTCTGATCTCATTAAGAATTGGTACTCATCTTTAGTAATAATTCCTGTTCTAAAACCATGCAATAAAAGTGTCCTCAATTCTTCAATGTAATCATCCTTCGGATCTTTAGGAAGCTTTTTATATGACTCTTCATCTGATAAAAGTGTTTCCGCTTCTGCAATGTATTTTATCTGATCCATGATGACCAGGCCCCCCCCCCCCCCCCTTTGTCAGCTTGTTTTATAATTATCCCTTTCTTTTTCTGTAAATTTTTCAGGGCCTCACTTTCTCTGTTATTAAGATTCTTCTCTTTGATTTCTCCCTGGTCCATGTCACACAGGTCCTTTTTCACCAATTCGTAAAACATACTGATATTACTACCCTTAGACTCTAAGGGGTAGAACTTGGAGGTTGGTTTCAGGCCTGATTTGGAGCGGCTCTCATAATTTGCTATGACTGCATCCTCTTTTTTTAGGAAGTGTCTTTTCAGCGTTAATTTCCTGACATATTTGTTCAGATCTATGAATGTGTCGAATTTATTTAGGCCTTCTGTTGGTGCAAATGATAGTCCTTTGACTAGTAAGGAAACTTCTGGTTCTGTTAGAACATGTTGGGAAAGGTTGAATATACCCTTTTCGCTTGGATTGGTTGTTAGACTGTTCTTTTTTTGTGTTCCCTCCCTCCTACCTCCTCGGGATCCTCTTCTTCTGTATACCTTCTTTTGAGGGGCGATGCATGATGTATATCTTCTCTCATCGTATTCCTTATGTTGTGCTTTGGTCTTGCACCTGTTCTTTGGGATAAAAAATCCTGGTCGCTACTTGAGCCATGTCTCTGTAAGATGGAAAATCTGTTGGATGTTTTCAGACTGCTATTAGGAGTGTTTCTATTGTTGTTTTGTGTGGCGTTAGTCCTTGAAATGACGGTCTTCCAATTTCCTCTGTCCGTCCTTTGGTCCGACTGTCTGTTGGAGTTGAACCTACTCCAATTCTTTACTCTCCCTTGTTCATAGTCATTTTTGTCCCTTTGGAACTTTTTTTCTTTTCCTTTGATCACCTCTGCCTCAGTATGCTCCATTTTCTTGTTCAATACTGATTCATTGATTTTGCACTTGTCCTAATAATATGACACATTATGAGACCACCGCTTGGAAGATATTATTGTATGATTATGAACTGATAAAGTACATCCCTGATGCTATATATCTTTATTTTTTATGTGGAACGATCACCATGGTTACCGGATCTAAGCTGGGCTAGATACACCACAAGAAAATGGACACGAATGCCTGATAACTATGGACAAAGTCCTATCAAATATGGCCACCGGGAGAGGACAGATCATAAGACTTTCTATTCCCTGGCTGATACTCTAAGGCTGCATTGAATGACATCGCGCCGCCGCGGGCGCATCTGCGGACGGCAGCGGAAATAGGGCGGAAGTGACGTATCGCGGCCTCCGTCACCGGAAGTGTGGCGGAAGTGCCACGTTTATGCTTTAAACAGACTTTTTAACAGTATTTACTTCACCAAAACTGCTGAGATTAAATCGTTTTTACTGACTTTGTATTCCTAATAGATTAATATCTTTCAGACTGCATTATATAAGTTGACAATGTCTATAATATTTGTCCTATTAAAAACACGTTAAAGGTTAAAGAACACAGTACGCAATTGGCGCAAAAAGTACCGCAAGGGTACGCCCTTAACTATACCTTAAGGAATGTACTTATACTGTAAACATTTGTGCAGTGATAATGTGTAGATGTAATGCAGTGTAACTTTGTTAGCTTAAAAACTGTATGAGCGACTATGACGCTCTGAGAACCCCTTAGTAATACAATAATCAACCAAATACCGGTGTAAGGTTCTAACGCCTTTAGTGAGAGAATGAACGTTCAAAAAGAATAATACAATACAAGCTATACACTACCAAAATAACATAAAATATCTAACCAAGTAACTAACATATAATACAATAAAGACACAAGTACGTTTAAGGGGAAGGAGAGAGAGAGAGAGAGAATGGCTTACAATAACAATAAAGGCAACATGGTTGCAGAGAAACTTACACATGTGAGAAACAATCACTGCGCAGTTAGTCAATGCTGAGAATCTTTGTGGAGAGAATACTTGAGCTTACCCATACTGGCTGTCCCTATATACACAACCCTACAATACCGCATGGGACAGAAGCTAGACTCCATTTTGGGAAAACTCCCATGATTCCAAAGACTGCAACACATGGTTCAAAGGGGGAGGAGAAAACACCCAGCAGCAGCCATTTTCTACAAACCAACTAATCTTATTCCACATTCCAATCCAACTAATTATATTCCACATTCCAATCCAACTTCCTAGAACCATCTTATTCAATTTCACATTCCAAACAAACTCAGTATCTCAATAACCAGAGCATATGGTATGCTGGCAATGCTATATGAATCATCACAAGACCAGATCACAATGTAACCACACATCCCAGCATGCCATTGCTACAAAACCCATATTCACAAGTAACTGCATGGCGGTATTCATGATTGACAAGATATATTATAACAAACCAGCACAATCTATTTTAAATCACCATAGGCAAACAAATACCACAAATGCTATGCTACAGGTTGTCTAATGTCCCAGCTACCATCACAGATTCCCAAACAAGTTACAATATCCTAATTAAACCAGCTCCATTGACCTTAAAGCCATCTGTCTATATTTCCTTATCTAGCCATGTGAATTCAATACTTAGCCTTCGTAAAGAGGTCAGTCCTGGGGATGAACCAGCCATGCTGCTGGGTGCTAGGTAGCTGTGTGAGTGAGTGTGCCCTGTGATTTCCAGTAAGTATCAGCCTGCCATTCCAGCTGTGGGGGTGTGTCAACCACAGGAAGTGTGTGAGTTTCACAGCATGTGAGCTAGCTGTATCAGTGGCCTTGGTTATGCAAAACGTTGGGTGATGACTAACACATTCCTGTCTTGTGGAAAGCTATTGTTTGGCGAATACTGTCACACTGTCCACTTTCAGTTGAGACAATGACATCTCAGCAATCATTCTTCTGGAGACAAAAACCAGCCCCATTCGTAAACACAGGTGTTGGCCCTCCTCATTGAGTCTCAAAGCTTAGTTAAAGGCTATTGTACTCCGTCTTAATTAAAGGCTATTGTACTCCGTCTGCGGGACAGAAACTGACTATTCTTAGGTGTAATTTATTCGGAATACAATTAATCTTCAATTACTATTCCTGTGCTTAACTATGCATAAGAACATGTGAAGCCCTCCCAACATGCAAAGGGGGATCTCTAAGGTCAAAGAGCCATCTTAAATATACCATACTTTGCTGAACTCAGGGGAATATTAACTTATAAAATACATTATTTTGATTAAATATGCAGCGTGCACACACACATGAAGTGCATATATGGCAACGTGCAGCGTGATATTTTTCTGACTTTGACAAAGTAGATTAAATGTATTCCACATATGATTGTATCACATGACTCCCTGTTAAGCTAGGACCCTCCCACCATGCTATAACTGCTATAAATAGACTTGCAGGTCCATTGTACCCTTACCATTTGAAGAAGTCTTATCAGACGAAACGCGTTGGGAACATTCACCTACCTCATCTAAGATAAGGAAAAATTCTTACTTGTTTTTATTGTAGTTTTATACTATTCATTTAAGTGCTTTTAGTTCAGTTGTGTTTTTATTATTGTCCCATTTTTTAGATGTTTCTTTTATTTGTAATTGTACGTGAATAAATATCTTTTAATTTAACAAAATTGACAACTATATACTTATTATACTGACACCTTGGTCGCTATATATCCTTCATCCCCCCTTTTTTCATATATATATATATATAATTATTATTATTTTATTTTACCTGGGCACTCAGTTACAGTGCCAGGGATACCCTTGTGCTTTATTAATTCTTAGATAGGGTATTTTAGGCTGCTTGCTGAGGTTAGGAGCCCCTGTCTCTCTCACTCTCTCTATCCCTTTCTCCCTCTCTCCCCAGTCACATTACCTCCCCCTACAACCCGCCCCCTCACAATCCCAATGGTCAGCATGCCAACCAACAGGGACTATTCCCATTCGTGGGTGTCCACCCATAGAGTGGGAATAGATCCCGTGGCGATGGCATGTCACCACAGAGCCTGCAACGTGGCAAGCGCAGCTCAACCGCAAGGGGCTTGTTGCGTTGAAGGCCCCCCTACGCCGGCATTATGCTGCTGGAATACCGGGATTGGTATGCTGACTGTCTGTCTCCTGACCACCGGTCACGCATACCACACCCATGCCGAGAGAGTTAGATTTGGGTGGGGTGTGTTCAAACTGAAATTTAAATTGCAGTGTAAAAATAAAGCAGCCTGTATTTACCCTGCACAGAAACAATATAACCCACCCAAATATAACAGACCCTACACACTGGGCGATAATATTCAAAGATATGAATGATCTCGTTCATTAGTGAACGAGATATCGTTCATATCTTTGAGTGTGGAGACTTCAGCGATGAACGATGCGTGGCCCCGCGCTCGTTCATCGCTGGTGCCCCGTCGCCTGTGCATGCAGGCCAATATGGACGATCGTGTCCATATTTGCATGCACTTCTATGGAGCCGGGTGACTGGGGGAGTGAAGAAACTTCCCTCCCCCGTCACTGCCCCCCGCCGCCGGGTTGCCCGTCGGATGTATCCGCCGTCAGGCAGTTCGGCGGCGGATCGCTCAATGTGTAGGGCCCTTTACTTTCTCTGCAAATGTTATATCTGCCCCCCCCCCCCTGCAGTGCAGCATGGTTTTGCTTATTAGAGAAAGATTTTGCTGCTGCGATCAAGTCTAAATTAGTCCCTTAGTTGGAGGATGCCAGTTAACAAGCCTTAAGCCGTGTATTTAGTCCCAGAAATCGGAATTCTCTGACTTAAATGTCGGCTGGTTGCACACGTGCTAAGACAGAAAACTGCATCACGGCACTAGTTTAGTTGCATTTCTGCTGGCACCTCAGGGAGGGTGAGAGAAGAAATCCTCTATTGCGCTGAATTGAATCACCCCCATTGTCCCTATATCGTGGATTTGGAGTCTAATTTTAAATATATTGTATAGAGGTCACTATTATGCTAGTAGGCTTTGTATTAGTTTATAGCTTTTTGACAAAGGATTTTTTAAATATATTTAAATGGTTTCTTAAACCACACCCCCATTAGATAAACCACTGCTGCAAACGTTTTGTTGCACAAATTTTTCCGTTGCAATTTACTGGTAGAAAAACAGAGGCCACATGTTTGTGTTTATCCCACAGGCTAAAAGTTGCCAGGCAGCCCCAGAATTTCAAGGCATGTAAGTGTTTAGTTACACACAACACCATGGCTATTTTGTTGTCCAGATCTTCCATTAAATCAATAGCGCCGCACCCACGGTAACCCCTACACATTTTGTTCACACACCAGCCAGTGCTTCACCAGCCACTGACCTCACCGCACGCCACTGGATGCTGCTACTGGTGCAGCTGCTGTTGTTGCTGCGGGAGGCAATACATCTACCCAGTGGGCTGTCACAGTCATGTAGTCCTTAGTTTGACCTGCTCCACTTGTCCACATGTCCGTGGTTAAGTGGACAGTGGGTACAACCGCATTTTTCAGGACACTGAGTACACTTTTCTTAATGTCCCTTTACAGTCCAGGAATCGCTTTCCTAGAGAAGTGGAATCTAGATGGGATTTGGTACCGGGGACACACTACCTCCATCAATTGTCTAAATCCCACTGCACTAATGGCGGATACCGGACGCACGTCTAACACTAACATAGCTGTCAAGGTCTCAGTTATCTGCTCTGCAACAAGAAGATGCTATCATATTTCCTCGCAAAGGACTGTTGGACAGTCAATTGCTTAGTTGAAGTACTACAAGTGGCCTTCCGACTACCCCTCTGGGATGACGATCGACTCCCAGCAGTAGCAGCGGCAGCAGCAGCAGTAGGAGGAAGTGGTTCTTGATCTTTCCCTATTTTTTCCTCCAAATTATTGTTATCCATTATTTTTCTGGAGTTATATAACAATATGCAGCAAAGGAGAGCGTACCTCTACACCACACAGGGCAAACCCTGTAAAAATTATATGGATTAAATATTAATAACCCCTTTATTTGGAGTAAATAATATACAGCACAGGACAGCACCACTGAACTTATATGGCAGCACCACTGAACTGGACTTATACAGCAGTACCACTGGACTGGATTTATACGGCAGTATCACTGGACTTATATGGCAGTATCACTGGACTTATACGGCAGTACCACTGGACACATACGGCAGTATCACTGGACTTATACGGCAGTACCACTGGACACATACGGCAGTATCACTGGACTTATACGGCAGTACCACTGGACTGGATTTATACTGCAGTATCACTGGACTTATATGGCAGTATCACTGGACTTATACGGCAGTACCACTGGACTGGATTTATACGGCAGTAACACTGGACTTATACGGCAGTACCACTGGACATATATGGCAGTATCACTGGACTTATGCGGCAGTACCACTGGACTGGATTTATACTGCAGTAACACTGGACTTATACGGCAGTACCACTGGACATATACGGCAGTATCACTGGACTTATACAGCAGTGCCACAGGACTGGATTTATACGGCAGTAACACTGGACTTATACGACAGTAACACTGGACTGGATTTATATGGCAGTATCACTGGACATATACGGCAGTATCACTGGACTTATACGGCAGTACCACCAGACTGGATTTATATGGCAGTATCACTGGACTTATACGGCAGTACCACTGGATATATATGGCAGTATCACTAGACTTATATGGCAGTACCACTGAATATATACGGCAGTATCACTGGACTTATACGACAGTACCACTGGACTGGATTTATATGGTAGTAACACTGGACTTATACAGCAGTACCACTGGACATATACGGCAGTATCACTGGACTGGATTTATACAGCAGTATCACTGGACTTATACGGCAGTACCACTGGATTTAAATGACAGTACCACTGGACTTATACGGCAGTATCACTGGACTTATATGGCAGTAACACTGGACATATACGGCAGTACCACTGGACTGGATTTATGCGGCAGTATCACTGGACTTATATGGCAGTACCACTGGACATATACAGCAGTATCACTGGACTGGATTTATACAGCAGTATCACTGGATTTATACGGCAGTACTACTGGACATATACGGCAGTATCACTGGATTTAGATGGCAGTTCCACTGTATATATATATATGGCAATATCATTGGACTTATACGGCAGTACCAATTGACATATACGGCAGTACCAATTGACATATACGGCAGTATCTCTGGACTTATACGGCAGTATCACTGGACTTTTACGGCAGTATCTCTGGACTTATACGGCAGTTTCACTGGACTTATACGGCAGTACTAATGGAATTATACGGCAGTACAACTGGAATTATACAGCAGTACCAGTGGACTGAATTTATACGGCAGTATCACTGGAATTATACAGCAGTACCATTGGACAAATACGGCAGTATCACTGGACTTATACGGCAGTACCACTGAACTGGATTTATACGGCAGTATCACTGGACTTATACGGCAGTACCACTGGACTGGATTTATACGGCAGTATAACTGGACTTATACCGCAGTACCACTGGACTTATACCGCAGTACCACTGGACTGGATTTATACGGCAGTATCACTGGACTTATACGGTAGTACCAATGGACTGGATTTATATGGCATTACCACTGGACTTATACCGCAGTACCACTGGACTTATACCGCAGTATCACTGGACTTATACGGCAGTACCACTGGACATATACGGCAGTATCACTGACTTATTCGGCAGTATCACTGGACTGATGCAGGACAACACTGCACCCAGCGCCGTAACTACGTGTGTGCCAAGGGGGCTTGGCACACAGCGCAGTTGCCCTGAGGGCGCAACGGCCAGCGGCATGTAATGAGTCAAATTGACTCATTACATGCCGCCTCTGTGTGCGCCGTGCGCGGCTGGAGGGAGAGGAGACCAGCGCCGGGTTCAAGGAGGAGGAGGGAGGGGGAGCAGGGAGCCGCAGCAGCGCTATTTGATTGGTAGTAAGCGCCGCTGCAGCATCCCCCTCTCCTTCTGTATTGGCTGCCCGGCGCTGCTATGGATGCTGGGATGCGGTTCCTTCATCCCAGCATCCATAGCAGCGCCGGGCAGCCAATACAGAAGGAGAGGGGGATGCTGCAGCGGCGCTTACTACCAATCAAATAGCGCTGCTGCGGCTCCCTGCTCCCCCTCCCTCCTCCTCCTTCTCATCTCACTGCCTGCACCGAGAGGGAGATGCCAGCACGAGGAGCCTGTCAGCGGGGAGAAGGTAAGTATATCCCTCTCTCTCTTTCTTTCTTTCTCTCTCTCTTTCTTTCTTTCTTTCTCTCTCTCTTTCTCTCTCTCACTCTCAGGGGGACACCGTCTGCCGCAATGTGTAAAAAGGGGTCCTGGCTGCCGCAATGTATAAAAAGGGGGTCTGGCTGCCGCAATGTGTAAAAAGGGGTCCTGGCTGCCGCAATGTATAAAAAGGGGGTCCTGGCTGCCGCAATGTGTAAAATGGGGTCCTGGCTGCCGCAATGTGTAAAAAGGGGGCCTGGCTGCCGCAATGTGTAAAGAGGGTGCCTGGCTGCCGCAATGTGTAAAAAGGGGTCCTGGCTGCCGCAATGTGTAAAAAGGGGGACTGGCTGCCGCTATGTGTAAAAAGGGGGATGGCTGCCGCAATGTGTAAAAAGGGGTCCTGGCTGCCGCAATGTGTAAAAAGGGGGACTGGCTGCCGTAATGTGTAAAAAGGGGGACTGGCTGCCGTAATGTGTAAAAAGGGGGACTGGCTGCCGTAATGTGTAAAAAGGGGGTCTGGCTGCCGGAATGTGTAAAAAGGGGTCCTGGCTGCCGCAATGTGTAAAATGGGGTCCTGGCTGCCGCAATGTGTAAAAAGGGGGCCTGGCTGCCGCAATGTGTAAAGAGGGGGCCTGGCTGCCGCAATGTGTAAAAAGGGGTCCTGGCTGCCGCAATGTGTAAAAAGGGGTCCTGGCTGCCGCAATGTGTAAAAAGGGGGCCTGGCTGCCGCAATGTGTAAAATGGGGTCCTGGCTGCCGCAATGTGTAAAAAGGGGGCCTGGCTGCCGCAATGTGTAAAGAGGGGGCCTGGCTGCCGCAATGTGTAAAAAGGGGTCCTGGCTGCCGCAATGTGTAAAGAGGGGGCCTGGCTGCCGCAATGTGTAAAAAGGGGGACTGGCTGCCGCAATGTGTAAAAAGGGGGACTGGCTGCCGTAATGTGTAAAAAGGGGACTGGCTGCCGCAATGTGTAAAAAGGGGGACTGGGTGCCGCAATGTGTAAAAAGGGAGACTGTCTGCTGTATTGTGTAAAAAGGGGGACGCTGTCTGCTGTAATGTATAAAAGGGGCTCTACCTGGTGTAGTGGCGCTACTGTGCAGCGTAATTTGAATAATGTAGACTACTGTGCACCGTAGTATGAATTGCTATTATTTTGTGGCCACGCCCCTTCCCCGTGAAGCCACGCCCCTATAATTTTTTTGCGCGCCGTAGGCGCGCACTGCCCCTATCTTACATGGGGGGGCGCCACTGTCGTTTCTTGCACACATCGCTAAAATGCCTAGTTACGGCACTGACTGCACCACTGCAATGGACTGGACTTATACAGCAGCACTGGACATATGACAGCAGAGGACACCACTACTGTGACTGGACTGATGCAGCACAAGACACCACCACTGGACTGATGCAGCACAACACAGCACCACTGGACTGGACTTATACAGCAGCACTGGACATATGGCAGCAGAGGACACAACCACTGTGACTGGACTGATGCAGCACAAGACACCACCACTGGACTGATGCAGCACCAGACAGCACTGCAATGACACACATAAGACAGAGCAGGTTGCCACACCACTTTCCTGCACAGACAGACATTGAGGAGAGAGACTCGTCCTCTCGCTACACTCTCCAGGACTGGAGTGAAAATGGCGGTGACGCGCAGTTCCTTATATTGAATCCAAAACCTGCGAGAATCTGACAGTGGGATGATGACGTTTTGCCTCGCTCTGGTTTCCGAGTCTGGTGGGAAGTCCCGAGCCGGAGCCGGGCTTGGGACGTGATGTTCGGTAGGGTTCGGTTTTCAGAGAAACGAACCTGCTCATCTCTAGTTAATATGGAGCTGTTCCTCCTCTACTGCTAAAAGAGCCTCCAACCTTCTGAGGTTTTCCACTATATTATGGAACATGGCTATGGGGAATCCAGTTTCAGATAGGGATGAGCGGGTTCGGTTCCTCGGAATCCGAACCCGCCCGAACTTCATGTTTTTTTACACGGGTCCGAGTGACTCGGATCTTCCCGCCTTGCTCGGTTAACCCGAGCGCGCCCGAACGTCATCATCCCGCTGTCGGATTCTCGCGAGGCTCGGATTCTATCGCGAGACTCGGATTCTATATAAGGAGCCGTGCGTCGCCGCCATTTTCACACGTGCATTGAGATTCATAGGGAGAGGACGTGGCTGGCGTCCTCTCCGTTTATAGAGAAGAGAGTGAGACAGTAGAGAGAGACACAGTAGTAATTTTGGGGAGCATTAGGAGGAGTACTAGTTACTTGCTGAAGTGATAGATAGTGTGACTGTATATTATCTGACTTGTGGGGGAGACACTGACAGTGGGGAGCAGTTAGAGTCTGAGAGCAGGACTCAGGAGTACATATAACGTACAGTGCACACTTTTGCTGCCAGAGTGCCGCACTGCCATTGTGACCACACTGACCACCAGTATAATATATATTGTGATTGTCTGCTTAGGAGTACTACTTGCAAGTTGCTGATAGTGTGACCAGTGACCTGACCACCAGTCACCACCAGTTTAATATATATATATATATATATATATATATAATTGTATATAATATATATATAATATTGTATACCACCTACCCGTGGTTTTTTTTTTTTTCTTTCTTCTTTATACATACTACTATAGTAGCTTACTGTAGCAGTCTGCGGTGCTGCTGAGCTGACTGTGTCCAGCAGGTCCGTCATCAGTCATTACATAATAAATATATATACCTGTCCGGCTGCAGTACTAGTGATATTATATATATATATATATTGATTTCATCTCATTATCATCCAGTCTATATTAGCAGCAGACACAGTACGGTAGTCCACGGCTGTAGCTACCTCTGTGTCGGCAGTCGCTCGTCCATCCATAATTGTATACCACCTACCCGTGGTTTTTTTTTTCTTTCTTCTTTATACATACTACTATAGCAGCTTACTGTAGCAGTCTGCGGTGCTGCTGAGCTGACAGTGTCCAGCAGGTCCGTCATCAGTCATTACATAATAAATATATATACCTGTCCGGCTGCAGTACTAGTGATATTATATATATATATATATATATATATATTGATTTCATCTCATTATCATCCAGTCTATATTAGCAGCAGACACAGTACGGTAGTCCACGGCTGTAGCTACCTCTGTGTCGGCAGTCGCTCGTCCATCCATAATTGTATACCACCTACCCGTGGTTTTTTTTTTCTTTCTTCTTTATACATACTACTATAGTAGCTTACTGTAGCAGTCTGCGGTGCTGCTGAGCTGACTGTGTCCAGCAGGTCCGTCATCAGTCATTACATAATAAATATATATACCTGTCCGGCTGCAGTACTAGTGATATATATATATATATTGATTTCATCTCATTATCATCCAGTCTATATTAGCAGCAGACACAGTACGGTAGTCCACGGCTGTAGCTACCTCTGTGTCGGCAGTCGCTCGTCCATCCATAATTGTATACCACCTACCCGTGGTTTTTTTTTTTCTTTCTTCTTTATACATACTACTATAGTAGCTTACTGTAGCAGTCTGCGGTGATGCTGAGCTGACAGTGTCCAGCAGGTCCGTCATCAGTCATTACATAATAAATATATATACCTGTCCGGCTGCAGTACTAGTGATATTATATATATATATATATATTGATTTCATCTCATTATCATCCAGTCTATATTAGCAGCAGACACAGTACGGTAGTCCACGGCTGTAGCTACCTCTGTGTCGGCAGTCGCTCGTCCATCCATAATTGTATACCACCTACCTGTGGTTTTTTTCTTTTTCTTTCTTCTTTATACATACTACTATAGTAGCTTACTGTAGCAGTCTGCGGTGCTGCTGAGCTGACTGTGTCCAGCAGGTCCGTCATCAGTCATTACATAATAAATATATCTACCTGTCCGGCTGCAGTACTAGTGTGATATAATATATATTGATTTCATCTCATTATCATCCAGTCTATATTAGCAGCAGACACAGTACGGTAGTCCACGGCTGTAGCTACCTCTGTGTCGGCAGTCGCTCGTCCATCCATAATTGTATACCACCTACCCGTGTTTTTTTTTTTTTTTTCTTCTTTATACATACTACTATAGTAGCTTACTGTAGCAGTCTGCGGTGCTGCTGAGCTGACAGTGTCCAGCAGGTCCGTCATCAGTCATTACATAATAAATATATCTACCTGTCCGGCTGCAGTACTAGTGTGATATAATATATATTGATTTCATCTCATTATCATCCAGTCTATATTAGCAGCAGACACAGTACGGTAGTCCACGGCTGTAGCTACCTCTGTGTCGGCAGTCGCTCGTCCATCCATAATTGTATACCACCTACCCGTGGTTTTTTTTTTCTTTCTTCTTTATACATACTACTATAGTAGCTTACTGTAGCAGTCTGCGGTGCTGCTGAGCTGACTGTGTCCAGCAGGTCCGTCATCAGTCATTACATAATAAATATATCTACCTGTCCGGCTGCAGTACTAGTGTGATATAATATATATTGATTTCATCTCATTATCATCCAGTCTATATTAGCAGCAGACACAGTATGGTAGTCCACGGCTGTAGCTACCTCTGTGTCGGCAGTCGCTCGTCCATTCATAATTGTATACCACCTACCCGTGGTTTTTTTTTTTTCTTTCTTCTTTATACATACTACTATAGTAGCTTACTGTAGCAGTCTGCGGTGCTGCTGAGCTGACAGTGTCCAGCAGGTCCGTCATCAGTCATTACATAATAAATATATCTACCTGTCCGGCTGCAGTACTAGTGTGATATAATATATATTGATTTCATCTCATTATCATCCAGTCTATATTAGCAGCAGACACAGTATGGTAGTCCACGGCTGTAGCTACCTCTGTGTCGGCAGTCGCTCGTCCATCCATAAGTATACTAGTATCCATCCATCTCCATTGTTTACCTGAGGTGCCTTTTAGTTGTGCCTATTAAAATATGGAGAACAAAAATGTTGAGGTTCCAAAATTAGGGAAAGATCAAGATCCACTTCCACCTCGTGCTGAAGCTGCTGCCACTAGTCATGGCCGAGACGATGAAATGCCAGCAACGTCGTCTGCCAAGGCCGATGCCCAATGTCATAGTACAGAGCATGTAAAATCCAAAACACCAAATATCAGTAAAAAAAGGACTCCAAAATCTAAAATAAAATTGTCGGAGGAGAAGCGTAAACTTGCCAATATGCCATTTACCACACGGAGTGGCAAGGAACGGCTGAGGCCCTGGCCTATGTTCATGGCTAGTGGTTCAGCTTCACATGAGGATGGAAGCACTCAGCCTCTCGCTAGAAAAATGAAAAGACTCAAGCTGGCAAAAGCACCGCAAAGAACTGTGCGTTCTTCGAAATCCCAAATCCACAAGGAGAGTCCAATTGTGTCGGTTGCGATGCCTGACCTTCCCAACACTGGACGTGAAGAGCATGCGCCTTCCACCATTTGCACGCCCCCTGCAAGTGCTGGAAGGAGCACCCGCAGTCCAGTTCCTGATAGTCAGATTGAAGATGTCAGTGTTGAAGTACACCAGGATGAGGAGGATATGGGTGTTGCTGGCGCTGGGGAGGAAATTGACAAGGAGGATTCTGATGGTGAGGTGGTTTGTTTAAGTCAGGCACCCGGGGAGACACCTGTTGTCCGTGGGAGGAATATGGCCGTTGACATGCCTGGTGAAAATACCAAAAAAATCAGCTCTTCGGTGTGGAAGTATTTCAACAGAAATGCGGACAACATTTGTCAAGCCGTGTGTTGCCTTTGTCAAGCTGTAATAAGTAGGGGTAAGGACGTTAACCACCTCGGAACATCCTCCCTTATACGTCACCTGCAGCGCATTCATAATAAGTCAGTGACAAGTTCAAAAACTTTGGGCGACAGCGGAAGCAGTCCACTGACCAGTAAATCCCTTCCTCTTGTAACCAAGCTCACGCAAACCACCCCACCAACTCCCTCAGTGTCAATTTCCTCCTTCCTCAGGAATGCCAATAGTCCTGCAGGCCATGTCACTGGCAATTCTGACGATTCCTCTCCTGCCTGGGATTCCTCCGATGCATCCTAGCGTGTAACGCCTACTGCTGCTGGCGCTGCTGTTGTTGCTGCTGGGAGTCGATGGTCATCCCAGAGGGGAAATCGTAAGACAGCTTTTACTACTTCCACCAAGCAATTGACTGTCCAACAGTCCTTTGCGAGGAAGATGAAATATCACAGCAGTCATCCTGCTGCAAAGCGGATAACTGAGGCCTTGGCATCCTGGGTGGTGAGAAACGTGGTTCCGGTATCCATCATTACTGCAGAGCCAACTAGAGACTTGTTGGAGGTACTGTGTCCCCGGTACCAAATACCATCTAGGTTCCATTTCTCTAGGCAGGCGATACCGAAAATGTACACAGACCTCAGAAAAAGAGTCACCAGTGTCCTAAAAAATGCAGCTGTACCCAATGTCCACTTAACCACGGACATGTGGACAAGTGGAGCAGGGCAGGGTCAGGACTATATGACTGTGACAGCCCACTGGGTAGATGTATGGACTCCCGCCGCAAGAACAGCAGCGGCGGCACCAGTAGCAGCATCTCGCAAACGCCAACTCTTTCCTAGGCAGGATACGCTTTGTATCACCGGTTTCCAGAATACGCACACAGCTGAAAACCTCTTACGGCAACTGAGGAAGATCATCGCGGAATGGCTTACCCCAATTGGACTCTCCTGTGGATTTGTGGCATCGGACAACGCCAGCAATATTGTGTGTGCATTAAATCTGGGCAAATTCCAGCACGTCCCATGTTTTGCACATACCTTGAATTTGGTGGTGCAGAATTTTTTAAAAAACGACAGGGGCGTGCAAAAGATGCTGTCGGTGGCCAGAAGAATTGCGGGACACTTTCGGCGTACAGGCAAAACGTACAGAAGACTGGAGCAACACCAAAAACGCCTGAACCTGCCCTGCCATCATCTGAAGCAAGAAGTGGTAACGAGGTGGAATTCAACCCTATATATGCTTCAGAGGTTGGAGGAGCAGCAAAAGGCCATTCAAGCCTATACAATTCAGCACGATATAGGAGGTGGAATGCACCTGTCTCAAGCGCAGTGGAGAATGATTTCAACGTTGTGCAAGGTTCTGCTGCCCTTTGAACTTGCCACACGTGAAGTCAGTTCAGACACTGCCAGCCTGAGTCAGGTCATTCCGCTCATCAGGCTTTTGCAGAAGAAGCTGGACACATTGAAGAAGGAGCTAACACGGAGCGATTCCGCTAGGCATGTGGGACTTGTGGATGGAGCCCTTAATTCGCTTAACAAGGATTCACGGGTGGTCAATCTGTTGAAATCAGAGCACTACATTTTGGCCACCGTGCTCGATCCTAGATTTAAAACCTACCTTGGATCTCTCTTTCCGGCAGACACAAGTCTGCTGGGGTTCAAAGACCTGCTGGTGAGAAAATTGTCAAGTCAAGCGCAACGCGACCTGTCAACATCTCCTCCTTCACATTCTCCCGCAACTGGGGGTGCGAGGAAAAGGCTCAGAATTCCGAGCCCACCCGCTGGCGGTGATGCAGGGCAGTCTGGAGCGACTGCTGATGCTGACATCTGGTCCGGACTGAAGGACCTGTCAACGATTACGGACATGTCGTCTACTGTCACTGCATATGATTCTCTCCCCATTGAAAGAATGGTGGAGGATTATATGAGTGACCGCATCCAAGTAGGCACGTCACACAGTCCGTACATATACTGGCAGGAAAAAGAGGCAATTTGGAGGCCCTTGCACAAACTGGCTTTATTCTACCTAAGTTGCCCTCCCACAAGTGTGTACTCCGAAAGAGTGTTTAGTGCCGCCGCTCACCTTGTCAGCAATCGGCGTACGAGGTTACTTCCAGAAAATGTGGAGAAGATGATGTTCATTAAAATGAATTATAATCAATTCCTCCGTGGAGACATTGACCAGCAGCAATTGCCACCACAAAGTACACAGGGAGCTGAGATGGTGGATTCCAGTGGGGACGAATTGATAATCTGTGAGGAGGGGGATGTACACGGTGATATATCGGAGGATGATGATGAGGTGGACATCTTGCCTCTGTAGAGCCAGTTTGTGCAAGGAGAGATTAATTGCTTCTTTTTCGGTGGGGGTCCAAACCAACCCGTCATTTCAGTCACAGTCGTGTGGCAGACCCTGTCACTGAAATGATGGGTTGGTTAAAGTGTGCATGTCCTGTTTATACAACATAAGGGTGGGTGGGAGGGCCCAAGGACAATTCCATCTTGCACCTCTTTTTTCTTTAATTTTTCTTTGCGTCATGTGCTGTTTGGGGAGTGTTTTTTGGAAGGGCCATCCTGCGTGACACTGCAGTGCCACTCCTAGATGGGCCCGGTGTTTGTGTCGGCCACTAGGGTCGCTTATCTTACTCACACAGCTACCTCATTGCGCCTCTTTTTTTCTTTGCGTCATGTGCTGTTTGGGGAGTGCTTTTTGGAAGGGCCATCCTGCGTGACACTGCAGTGCCACTCCTAGATGGGCCCGGTGTTTGTGTCAGCCACTAGGGTCGCTTATCTTACTCACACAGCTACCTCATTGCGCCTCTTTTTTTCTTTGCGTCATGTGCTGTTTGGGGAGTGTTTTTTGGAAGGGCCATCCTGCGTGACACTGCAGTGCCACTCCTAGATGGGCCCGGTGTTTGTGTCGGCCACTAGGGTCGCTTATCTTACTCACACAGCTACCTCATTGCGCCTCTTTTTTTCTTTGCGTCATGTGCTGTTTGGGGAGTGTTTTTTGGAAGGGCCATCCTGCGTGACACTGCAGTGCCACTCCTAGATGGGCCCGGTGTTTGTGTCGCCCACTAGGGTCGCTTATCTTACTCACACAGCTACCTCATTGCGCCTCTTTTTTTCTTTGCGTCATGTGCTGTTTGGGGAGTGTTTTTTGGAAGGGCCATCCTGCGTGACACTGCAGTGCCACTCCTAGATGGGCCCGGTGTTTGTGTCGGCCACTAGGGTCGCTTATCTTACTCACACAGCTACCTCATTGCGCCTCTTTTTTTCTTTGCGTCATGTGCTGTTTGGGGAGTGTTTTTTGGAAGGGCCATCCTGCGTGACACTGCAGTGCCACTCCTAGATGGGCCCGGTGTTTGTGTCGGCCACTAGGGTCGCTTATCTTACTCACACAGCTACCTCATTGCGCCTCTTTTTTTCTTTGCGTCATGTGCTGTTTGGGGAGTGTTTTTTGGAAGGGCCATCCTGCGTGACACTGCAGTGCCACTCCTAGATGGGCCAGGTGTTTGTGTCGGCCACTAGGGTCGCTTATCTTACTCACACAGCTACCACATTGCGCCTCTTTTTTTCTTTGCGTCATGTGCTGTTTGGGGAGTGTTTTTTGGAAGGGCGATCCTGCGTGACACTGCAGTGCCACTCCTAGATGGGCCCGGTGTTTGTGTCGGCCACTAGGGTCGCTTATCTTACTCACACAGCTACCTCGGTGCAAATTTTAGGACTAAAAATAATATTGTGAGGTGTGAGGTATTCAGAATAGACTGAAAATGAGTGGAAATTATGGTTTTTGAGGTTAATAATACTTTGGGATCAAAATGACCCCCAAATTCTATGATTTAAGCTGTTTTTTAGGGTTTTTTGAAAAAAACTCCCGAATCCAAAACACACCCGAATCCGACAAAAAAAATTCGGTGAGGTTTTGCCAAAACGCGGTCGAACCCAAAACACGGCCGCGGAACCGAACCCAAAACCAAAACACAAAACCCGAAAAATTTCAAGTGCACATCTCTAGTTTCAGACACAAAGGGGTATATTTACTAAGCTCCCGATTTTGACCGAGATGCCGTTTTTTCTTCAAAGTGTCATCTCGGTTAATCTCGGTCATTTACTAAACACTAATCACGGCAGTGATGAGGGCATTCGTAATTTTTTGCAAGTTCAGGTAAAAAATTACGAATGAATACACCATCGGTCAAAACGCGGCTGTTTAAGTATGAATCTCGGTCATTTACTAAGAAGTGCAAAGCCAAAAAAGAACAAACACTGCCGTGAAAAATTACAACTCGTAAAAAAGTGCTAAAAAAAAACAGACCTTTTTTTTTTTATTCGTGATTGGATAGGCATGCACGGATCCATGAGATCCGTGCATGTATATCAGTGGGAAGGGGTGGGAAAGTGCTTATTTTTTAAAAAAAAATTGCGTGGGGTCCCCCCTCCTAAGCATAACCAGCCTCGGGCTCTTTGAGCCGATCCTGGTTGCAGAAATATGGTGAAAAAAATGACAGGGGTTCCCCCATATTTAAGCAACCAGCATCGGGCTCTGCGCCTGGTCCTGGTCCCAAAAATACGGGGGACAAAAAGAGTAGGGGTCCCCCGTATTTTTAAAACCAGCACCGGGCTCCACTAGCTGGACAGATAATGCCACAGCCGGGGGTCACTTTTATACAGCGCCCTGCGGCCGTGGCATCAAAAATCCAACTAGTCACCCCTGGCCGGGGTACCCTGGGGGAGTGGGAACCCCTTCAATCAAGGGGGTCCCCCCCCCCAGCCACCCAAGGGCCAGGGGTGAAGCCCGAGGCTGTCCCCCCCATCCAATGGGCTGCGGATGGGAGGGCTGATAGCCTTTGTTGTAAAATAAAATATATTGTTTTTAGTAGCAGTACTACAAGTCCCAGCAAGCCTCCCCCGCATGCTGGTACTTGGAGAACCACAAGTACCAGCATGCGGCGGAAAAACGGGCCCGCTGGTACCTGTAGTACTACCACTAAAAAAATACCCAAAAAAACACAAGACACACACACCGTGAAAGTATAATTTTATTACATACATACACACATACATACATACTTACCTTATGTTCCCACGCAGGTCGGTCCTCTTCTCCAGTAGAATCCAAGGGGTACCTGTTGAAGAAATTCTACTCACCAGATCCAGTGGTCCAGGCTCCTCGGCAAATCCAGGGATAATCCACGTACTTGAATAAAACAAAAAAACGGTTGCCCGACCACGAACTGAAAGGTGACCCATGTTTGCACATGGGTCACCTTTCCATGAATGCCAGAAACCCACTTTGCCTTCTGGCTAAGTGGGTTTCTTCAGCCAATCAGGGAGTGCCACGTTGTAGCACTCTCCTGATCAGCTGTGTGCTCCTGTCCTCACTGACAGGCGGCACACGGCAGCGTTACAATGTAGCGCCTATGCGCTACATTGTAACCAATGATGGGAACTTTCTGCCCTGCGGTTGACCTAAAGTGACGTCACCGCTGAGCAGAAAGTTCCCATCATTGGTTACAATGTAGCGCATAGGCGCTACATTGTAACACTGCCGCGTGCTGCCTGTCAGTGAGGACAGCAGCACACAGCTGATCAGGAGAGTGCTACAACGTGGCACTCCCTGATTGGCTGAAGAAACCCACTTAGCCAGAAGGCAAAGTGGGTTTCTGGCATTCGTGGGAAGGTGACCCATGTGCAAACATGGGTCACCTTTCAGTTCGTGGTCGGGCAACCGTTTTTTTGTTTTATTCAAGTACGTGGATTATCCCTGGATTTGCCGAGGAGCCTGGACCCCTGGATCTCGTGAGTAGAATTTATTCAACAGGTACCCCTTGGATTCTACTGGAGAAGAGGACCGACCTGCGTGGGAACTTAAGGTAAGTATGTATGTATGTGTGTATGTATGTAATAAAATTATACTTTCACGGTGTGTGTGTCTTGTGTTTTTTTGGGTATTTTTTTAGTGGTAGTACTACAGGTACCAGCGGGCCCGTTTTTCCGCCGCATGCTGGTACTTGTGGTTCTCCAAGTACCAGCATGCGGGGGAGGCTTGCTGGGACTTGTAGTACTGCTACTAAAAACAATATCTTTTATTTTACAACAAAGGCTATCAGCCCTCCCATCCGCAGCCCATTGGATGGGGGGGGACAGCCTCGGGCTTCACCCCTGGCCCTTGGGTGGCTGGGGGGGGGGGACCCCTTGATTGAAGGGGTTCCCACTCCCCCAGGGTACCCCGGCCAGGGGTGACTAGTTGGATTTTTGATGCCACGGCCGCAGGGCACTATATAAAAGTGACCCCCGGCTGTGGCATTATCTGTCCAGCTAGTGGAGCCCGGTGCTGGTTTTAAAAATACGGGGGACCCCTACTCTTTTTGTCCCCCGTATTTTTGGGACCAGGACCAGGCGCAGAGCCCGATGCTGGTTGCTTAAATATGGGGGAACCCCTGTCATTTTTTTTCCCATATTTCTGCAACCAGGATCGGCTCAAAGAGCCCGAGGCTGGTTATGCTTAGAAGGGGGGACCCCACGCATTTTTTTTTGGGATTTTACATTGTTTAATTCAAAAAAAAAAAAATAAGAACCCCAGCACGGATCACACAGATCCGGCCGAGATTGATTGTAAAAAAAAACGGCAGTGTTTTGCTAATCACTGCCGTAAAAATAGGTAAAAAAAAACGAATGACATCGACATCGGAAGCAAAGAAAAATACGAATACGACAGCTTAGTAAATCCATCGTAATCAATTCAAAAAGTTGCAGTTTTACACTGTCGATGTCATTCGTGATTGAACTTTGACCTATTTTCGGAAATTACGAATCTTAGTAAATATACCCCAAAGCATTAGTGAAGTTTGCCACTGATGTTGGGCCATAAGGAATTGCTCACAGTTCAGGTCTCTGTGTAGGCCATTCAAGTATTTGGATTAGGATTTGCATTTTTTTAATTGACAAATAAATACTAAAATCACACAATTTGGGCCTTTTTTTTTTTGTTCATATAGTATTATTAACCTCAATAGCCTTAATTTCCAGTAATTTCCAGTCAATTTTGACAACCTCATAGTTCACAATGTTTTTTTCACCAATATTGGCCAAAGACTGCAGCGAGCTGGCTGGTTACTAAGCGACAGAGCAGTGGCACAAACACACAACAGTTTATAGCACATCAATGAAACCTTGCCCCAGTGTACTGGGGTACGGTGTACAGAACAGGGCAAACAATAGATCTATTGTATTTTTTTTATTTTAATTTTTGACCTCGCAGCTCGGTTCAAACTGTGTGGATCCACAGGGCTATCAGGGTAAAACGCACCAAACAGTATAAACAATAGATTTATCTATATTTTAGATAGAAGTCCTGTGAGAATCCAACGCCGGCAGAATGAGATTCTCCCTCGACATGGGATCAGAATCTGGTGGGAACGGCTCTGGTGGACTTCCTTGTGGAGGAGTGGTAAAGCTCATCTCTAATATTGTGGTGGGTGGGGGGTCGGGGTGGATTGCATGAAAATCATCTAAAATATATATAAGTGGAGATGGAGTATAGAAAACTGGGCAAAATTATTAGAAATATATACAGTATATCAGTGGCGTAACTTCATCTCAGTTGCCCGGAGGCAAGATAAATGTTGTGTGCCCCCCTCCCCACAAAAAATGATTAGTATTTTAACTTACCCTTCTATACCCGCCACTACATCACTGACCCCGTCTCTCTATACCCTACACTAAATCACTGACATCTCTATACCCTACACTAAATCACTGACACCTCTATACCCTACACTAAATCACTGACTAAATCAGTGTCCATTATTTTAATTACACAGCACGGTAGCATCCGTTACTCACATTACACCGCACAGTAGCATCCATTATTCGCATTACACCATACAGTAGCAGACATTATTCGTATTACGCTGTACAGTAGCGTCCACTATTCGCATTACACCGCACAGTAGTGTCCGTTACTCACATTGCACCGCACAGTAGTGTCCGTTAGTCACATTACACCTCACAGTAGTGTCCGTTACTCACATTGCACCACACAGTAGTGTCCGTTACTCACAATGCACCGCACAGTAGTGTCCGTTACTCACATTGCACCGCACAGTAGTGTCCGTTACTCACATTACACCGCACAGTAGTGTCCGTTACTCACATTGCACCGCACAGTAGTGTCCGTTACTCACATTGCACCGCACAGTAGTGTCCGTTACTCACATTATACCGCACAGTAGTGTCTGTTACTCACATTACACCGCACAGTAGTGTCCGTTACTCACATTGCACCTCACAGTAGTGTCCGTTACTCACATTACACCGCAAGTAGCGTCCGTTACTCACATTGCACCGCACAGTAGTGTCCGTTAGTCACATTACACCTCACAGTAGTGTCCGTTACTCACATTGCACCGCACAGTAGCGTCCGTTACTCACATTGCACCGCACAGTAGCGTCCGTTAGTCAAATTACACCTCACAGTAGCGTCCGTTACTCACATTGCACCGCACAGTAGTGTCAGTTACTCACATTGCACCGCACAGTAGCATCCGTTAGTCACATTACACCTCACAGTAGTGTCCGTTACTCACATTGCACCGCACAGTAGTGTCCGTTATTTACATTGCACCGCACAGTAGCGTCCGTTAGTCACATTACACCTCACAGTAGTGTCCGTTACTCACATTGCACCACACAGTATTGATAATGTCGATATTATCTTAGACCGCAAAGCTATACCTCTAAATACACTTTTACCATTGAGCCGTTATGGCCGCTAGACTAAATGCACGTACTACGCACTTTGTACGCTATTTGCGTACAGAGTCCTGCACGTGGTACGCACATGGCGTACACACGCCGCGCTGAGTGTACAGGGTACACACAGCGAGCGCACACTCAATGGATAACCTTTAAACCTTGTTAATGATAAAATGTAATGATGATGCTTACACTTTAAACCCTTAGCAAAGTACTGTAATGATGTAATACCTTTAAACCTTAAGTAGCGCTGGCGGTACAATGTACCCGCAGTGCGTACACCTTAACAATGCTTATACACCTTAAACAGATTAATACACTATAAAGCCCATGCAGGAAAGTGAAAACACAACACTGATTTGTAGTTGCAACCACAGGGTTCTAAGGCCTCAGTGGATTAATTCCAAAAGGTAAAACAATACAAATCATACACTACAGGCTAACAAGTAAATCTAAACAGAATAATGGCTACAGAGAATGTACATACGTGAGAATGTTCGCAAGCGCAACCCGGCTCGGTCCTCCGCTGGTCATACAGATAGCGTTCAGAGTCTTTTTACCGGCCAGGCAACAATGGTCTTTTTATACACAACATGCATACACAATACAATGGTCACTGTAATCTCATTGTCCATTGGACACAGGGATGTGTCTTTACATTACAGAAGAGGTCATAGGTGGATTTGAATAGGTGGGCGATGTCTTTCCCCAACTGCTCTTGTGGGTGGTATCCTCTGGATTCCCGCCGCATACATAAAATACAGTAAATACAGTTAATGTTCATATTCTACTTTTGTACATAACTATACGCTGGAACATGCGATCTTTCTCTAACTAACACCGGAATGTTACCCTCAAAATACCCTACAGCTGGATACTAGACATCACCTTCCAACCTTTACCTGACCCTTCCTATCATGCAAAGGCGAATCCCTCTGTCCAGGAATTGTTTAAACTATTAATACTCACTGACATGGTCTAGGGGAACTATATCTAAAATGTACACTATTTGGGTTAAATATGTAATGTTCTAATAACCCTCTATGCGTTCACAAACTCTACCGTAAATGCGCATACCACGCGCTAAGGCGCATGGACGTGAAAAGCTCCGTTACGCAAATTGCGGATATGCGCATGCACAGCGGACTGAGTGCACGCGCAGCGGGTATGTGCATGGGGTTAGTACAAGGCATATGCATTACAATATTTTTCGACTTTGACAGTCCACCCTTTGGCAGTCAACAATAACTGCCACTATCTAAACATTAAACAGAAAAATATACAATACAATATCTATAAAAATAATTGGATGGTAGGAGGAGAGGAGTAGGCGGGAAATGTATGACCTAGTGGGATAGTGAAAGCATGTATGTATGAAGTCCATGTCTGAGGGGCATGTGTCATCGTGCCGTACATGTTCTAGATAAGCTTCGAGGTATTGCGAAGTATACATTAAATCCTTCTTATCCCGTATTAAGGGTCTGTAAGTGGGCCAACAAACACTACCGAGCTCTTTTCGGCTTCTTGTTCCAACAAATGGGGTGCACATTTAGTTGATGATACATGGAGGGGGAATACATGTGAATGCTAATATGTGTATATATATATATCACCTGTCAACTATGTGTGTCACTACCTGAAGGTTGTAGAGATGAAGATAAGAAACATATCAAAAATACATTCACATAACATTTGTGCAATCGTTCTTGGGTGTTGGTTGAAGTCTTGTCCGGATGGGTGTATCTTTGCTGAACGTGTTAATCAAAGTCTTTAGAGTGTCCATCAAAGTCTTTAGAGTGTCCACCAAAGTCTTTTCCGAATGAATCTATAGTTCATCAAAGTTTCTTCCGAATGGATGTATTTTTGCTTGAGGGAAAACAAAGGAGAAACGGGTGAAAGAAACGGACCGTGGAATCACGTCTTATCACAACATTGTCTCGATTGATGGGTCATAAATTAAATCAGTTGTTGTAACAATGCCCCCGCTCCTCAAACTCATCACTTTGGTACCGCGCTTGCACCGCATTAAAATTCGAACACACCTGAATATCAAACCAATCATTATGACAACTCCCAGGATACAAAGGAGAAACTTTCCTACACTCACGATAACATTTTGAGCCCATTCTCCTAAACCTGAGAACCAATTGCGTGGGTTCAACCATGATACCCAGCCGGTCAGTTCATTACTCACAGCAGTAAGGGTAAGGTTGTGTCTCCTTCGGAACTCCCATTTCAACTGCAATATATCATCCATCTTTTGATCTATGACCTCGGTTGGGTCATCAGTGCTGCTTGTAATGTACGTGCAACACTTTACACCATACTGAGTTGCCAAGGTGACACAGTACCCGCCTGTCACTGCTGTGATATAATTGAGAACCATCCTTTGCTGGATCAGTTCCGTTTTGTAAGCTTGCAACTCCCTCCCTGTATACCTGAAGGTGTCATCATACATCTCGGTGATATTATCTAACAGGTTCGCTAGCGCATGAATATACCTATAATTTATAATTCCTCTGGCGGTACGGGTGATATCTAACGCGAGTAGGAATTGAATCCCGGTGGATTCGTGGATCAAATCAGAGGCTGCGTGCTCTGTTCTATCTATAAGGTGTCTCTTAACGATGTGTTCATAGTGAGTGTGAGTGTTAGGAGCTTGAACATTGCGGTGAACGTCTTTCATCTTATTATGGGTTATGGTCATAACTTCTGGCAACACTCTTCCAATGTAACACAATCCCTCTGAGTTTGGGGCAAGCCACTTATACGCCTTCCTCCCGCATATGAAATATGCATCATCGGGAAGAACATATGGGACAGAATATGACATTACCATATTGCACATTTTCCAAGTGAAAAATCCTATCCCTAACTCTCTCATCTGTTCAGTACACGTATCAGGCTGTATGATATGCGCACAGTACCCTGGAGATACTTCTCCAACCCGCATGGTCCTACTTCCTAGCGTATACCTGTACCGGAAATACCTCCCACCGTCGGCTATTTGGCGTATAAGTTCAGTGTCTACGGGCATTCTGTCGGCTCTGTGTGAAAATGCCATGGTTTGGTTATTCCATGTCACTTCCCAATTTCCAGGCTTTCGGGGATTGGAAATGTTGAAACATACTAAGGATCTATCCACATGATATTGGTGGAGCTTCAAACTAGGGGGCCTAGAAATATTAAATTTCTTGTCCACCGGTCTCCCACCCCTTAATTCAAGTACCTCATCTATTGTTAAGGGATACGGTACTAGTCCTGACTTGCTCTGACCTTGAGGTACTTGTGAGCACACCCAGCATTCTGTTTGGTTTAAAACCTTACCCACTAATGAGTGATAATCGCTCAATGGATGATGGTCCATGTTGATATTAAGGCTGGACTGACATCTCTGGATGCACCCGTCCTCAACTATGTTTTCACAGTTTCTACAAATACAATTTTCCTCAGCCAATAACCCTTCACAGTGCCTCCTAGTTTCTTGACTACCAGATCGTTTTCTGATACTCGCCTTTGCTCGGTGGATGTGTTGCTCTTAGAATTCTACAAATCCGTCCTTGCCATCAGAACCCATTCCAGATCCTTTCTCGACCTCTCTGGTACTCTCACCGAAATAGACTGCTCTGGTCAACAACAGGGTCAACAGGAAAACCCGGAATGCAGTCTCTTGGGGTAAGTCCATCTTGCTAAGGGGAGAGAAAAAGGAGCAAGGAAGGGGGGAAAGGAGGGTAATGGGAGATGAAGAAAATAATAAAAAGGAAGAAGAAATTTGGTGCGACAACCGCCTCTGGTCTTGTAGTTCTCTGTGCTCAGGTGCCGTGACAACAGTCCTGCCTCTCAACCTTCCCGGAACAGGCACTCCAGTGATACGATTTCCTCTACACTGCTCTTTGTCACAGGCTTTCTCTGGGTCAGCGACCTTCTTACAGTGGGACGAGTGGACCCAAGTCTCTCTCTCGGCAACCTTTAATGCTGTTGTGCTGGTTAGTAAGACTTGGTATGGTCCTTCCCACCGGTCAATAAGGCAACCTGAGCGTAGAAAATTTCGAATCATTACATAATCCCCAGGTTCAATGTCATGACAATTACTGTCTGGTAGGTCAGGAATCACCAGCTTTAAGTTTCTGTTTTGATTCCTTAACTGCTTGCTCATCTTAACCAAATATTTTACAGTCACTTCGTTATTGCATTTCAAATCATCCTGGGGGTCAATCATTACATGGGGTTGTCGACCAAAAAGAATTTCAAAGGGTGATAGGTTAAGGGGGGACCTGGGAGTGGTTCTGATGCTGTACAATACAAGTGGCAAAGCTTCTGGCCACAACAATCCAGTTTCAGCCATCTCTTTGCTCAGCTTGTTCTTAATAGTGCTGTTTACTCTTTCCACTTTCGCACTCGCCTGTGGGCGGTACGGAGTATGCAGCTTACTATTAATTCCCACCAGTTTGCACATTACCTGAAAGACTTCTTCTGTAAAATGGGTACCCCTATCACTTTCAATTATCCTAGGGATACCATATCTGCACACAAATTCCTGCACAATTTTCTTTGCAGTAAACGTAGCAATATTTGTGGCAGCGGGGAATGCTTCTACCCAATTTGAAAACACGTCAATACAAACTAACACATACTTATTTCTGCAGGGTGGCAACTGTATGAAATCAATTTGTATTACCTGAAAAGGGCCGTCTGTTGGCGGGATATGGGATGGTTCTGTCGGTATTGACTTTCCAATATTCTTCCTCAAGCAGATAAGACGTCATTGCTCTCTTACCCGCATGAGAAGAGAATCCTGGCGCACACCAGTAGGCTCTCACCAGCTTACACATACCCTCTTTGCCCAGATGAGTCAGACCGTGTGCCGCATCAGCTAAACTTGGAAGATATGCTCTGGGGGGCTACTGGCTTACCTTGTCCATCTGTCCAGAGTCCTGAGGACTCCTGGCCATATCTTTTTGACCTCCAGACTGCCTTTTCCTGTGTAGAACACAAATTTTGCATTTCACTTAATTTTTGTGTGTTGACGGTATTGAATACCATCAGTTGTGTGATGCCTGTCTGTATTGGGGTGCTGGCTGCTGATTTAGCAGCTTCGTCTGCCCGGCTGTTACCAAGTGACACTGGGTCTTGGCTGTATGTGTGGGCTTTACACTTGATAACAGCCACTCTGTCAGGTTCCTGTATCGCTGTTAGAAGCCTTTTTATATGGGATGCATGCGCTACAGGTGTGCCAGCTGCCGTCATGAAATTTCTGAGGCGCCATAGGGCCCCAAAATCATGCACTACTCCAAAGGCACACCTAGAATCTGTATAAATATTGGCTGACTTACCCTTAGCCAATTCCCACGCTCTGGTTAGGGCGACCAGCTCAGCAACTTGTGCTGAGTGCGGTGGGCCCAGGCGTTCAGCTTCTATGATACCTTTGTCATCTACGACTGCGTATCCAGTACACAAGTCTCCCGAGTCCGTCTGTCTATGGCAACTACCGTCAGTGTAAAAAGTAAAATCTACGCTTTCCAGTGGGTTGTCACTAATGTCGGGTCTTGCCGTGAAACTTTGGTTCAGATATTCCATACAATCATGTGTGTCAGTGTCTATACTAAATCCTCCTTCACCATCACTCTCATCCTCCACCCTTTGTGCCTGTCCAGGCATACCCGGGAGGTAAGTTGCAGGATTTAGTGCGCTGCATCTCTTTATGGTGATGTTTACAGGGGCCATTAGTGCTAATTCCCACCTTGTAAACCGTGCTGATGAGACATGTCTGGTTTGGGTAGAGTTCAGTAAGGCTGATACTGCATGAGGTGTATGGATGGTCAGGTTGTGTCCCAACACTACATCTTCACTTTTACTCACTAGCAATGCTATCGCTGCAACACTTCGCAAGCATGTGGGGAGAGACCGTGCTACGGTGTCCAACTGTGCACTGTAGTAGGCTACCGGCCTGCTGGCATCACCATGTCTCTGGGTTAGGACACCTGCCGCACACCCAGCACTCTCTGTACCGTACAATTCAAAGGGTTTCCCATAATCTGGCATACCTAATGCAGGTGCCTGTGATAGGCACTGTTTGAGTCTCTCAAATGCCAGCTCGGACTCATCTGTATGCGAAATCCAATCTGGTTTGTTTGAAGAGACCATCTCTTGCAAAGGTAAAGCCAGTATGGAGAACCCTGGGATCCAGTTTCGGCAGTACCCACACATTCCAAGGAAAGTGCTTATCTGCTGCTGGGTTTGTGGCAGAGTCATGTCGCGAATCGCCTGTATTCTATCAGCGGTGAGGTGTCTCAGTCCTTGTGTTAAGCAATGTCCCAAATATTTCACCTTGGTCTGGCACAACTGTAACTTATCCTTTGAAACCTTGTGTCCCGTATCAGAAAGGTGAAACAGAAGCTGTTTTGTGTCTTTCAAGGATGATTCGAGTGAGTCAGAACACAGCAGTAAGTCATCTACATACTGTATTAATACTGATCCGCTCTCAGGTTGAAAGGATTGTAAACAGTCATGCAAAGCCTGGGAGAAAATACTTGGGCTGTCAATGAAACCTTGGGGGAGATGAGTCCAAGTGTACTGTACTCCCCTGTATGTAAATGCAAACAAATATTGGCTGTCAGGGTGCAGAGGGACCGAAAAGAAAGCAGAACAGAGGTCAATGACAGTGAAAAATTTCGCAGTAGGGGGAATTTGCATGAGGATGACAGCTGGATTTGGCACTATGGGGAATTGTCTCTCAACTATCTTGTTTATCCCCCTTAGATCCTGCACTAGCCTGTAACTCCTCCCCCCACTCTTTTTCACAGGGAAGATGGGACTATTGGCAGTGCTGGACGTCCTAACTAGGATGCCCTGTTGTAGCAAGCGCTCTATGACTGGGTACACTCCTAATTCCACCTCTGGCTTCAGAGGATACTGTGGGATTTTTAGAGCTATCTTACCATCTTTTACTTGCATAACTACAGGAGCTACATTTGCCATCAATCCAGTGTCTTGTCCATCTTTGGTCCAGAGGGATTCCGGTATCTGGGAGATCATTTCCTCTACCTTGGATGGACACCTGTCTATAACAGCAGAGTGTGACATCAACCTTTGTGGGGTGTCTAACATATCCTGCACTTCCTGAACGTGATTCTCGGGTATATCTAAGAAGACACCCTCAGGAGTACAATATATGACACACCTCATCTTGCACAATAAATCTCTCCCAAGTAGATTAGTCGGAGCCGATGCAGCTAGCAAAAAGGAGTGCTTGGTCTGCAAAGGCCCTATCGTAATCTCTGCTGGTCTACTTAAAGGATAGTGTTGCACTACTCCTGTTACCCCCATTGCTGAAATTGTTTTACCCGTTGTTCTCATACCTACCGTTGAATTTAACACTGACCTGGCTGCCCCTGTATCTACAAGGAAAGGTAGTGATCTACCAGCTACATCAACTGTAACCTCGGGTTCATTTCCAAGGCTAGCAATCAACTTCACTGGCTGCAAACTACAAGTGTGGCCTAACCCCTATTGTATGTTGTGACCCTCCCGCAGCGCGCTGGCAGCTACTATATGTGAGGGGGGTAGCTGAGAATTTCCAGAGGTCTGCCAGTCCCTCCTAGGTGGGTACCTCCTTGTTTCCCCTGCATGTGGCTCGTAATTCCTCCTATGCGGTTCCTGATCCCAATTACGTGTGTTATGCTGTGAGTCATGTATTGGTCTAGGGGGTCGATATACATTGCTGTTAAAATTACAGTTCCATGCGTAATGTCCTTCTCTCTGGCACTTATAACATTTCACTACATACGACTTACCATCAGGGGTCTGGGGTTTAGGCTGATGTGGCTTCGTTGTCAGGGCTTTGATACTTACGGTCATCAGCTTATCCCCCTGTGACTCCCTGTGATTAATGATGTTCCGATCGTGCTCAATAGCGGACTCTCTTAATGCAGCCATCGAAATACCTCTCCAATTTGGTTGAGTGGTTTGTACCCTTGTTCTCAACGTTTCTTTTAAACCGTCCATTAATACGGACACAGCTACCTCTCTATGGTGTACATTTTCCTTAATATCCTTGACCCCAGTGTATCTAGCCATTTCCTGCAATGCTCGATGGAAATATTCAGAAGCAGCTTCACCTTCTTTTTTGTCTAATGGAGAAGATTTTATTCCACTTGACAACAGTTGGGAAATATACTCCTAATTGCAGATTGATCTGTCGTACATTCTCCTGAGTGTATTCATCAGTGAGAGGTACTTCTGCGTCTAATTTACAATCAGCAATGAATTTCGCAGGGTCAATATTGGAGGGAAAACATGCCCGTAGCACTGTACGCCAATCTTTGTTTGTGGGTTCGGTGGCGTTACCTAGTTCTCTAATAAACCTCTGACATGCGGCTAGATCTTTTCTGGGATTGGGAAATTCAGACATAATTGTCCTCAATTCTGTCCGGGACCAGGGACAATGCATAGCAATGTTCCTGACGGGAGTGATTCCCTGAGCGTCAGTCTTCCCATTGGGGACTGCGATCACCCTGACAGGATTTAGTTCAATTACATCGTTCTGGGTTGCTTCTACAATGTGAGGTGCAATTGTCTCTGCATAATGTACTGTACCGTACTTACCTGTGGACACGACCTCACCTGTCCCTCCGCTAGGGGCCTTTGCTACTGCTCTTACTGGTTGGGCCATGCCCACTTGTGTGTCTTGTATGGTGGCTGCCAGAGAGAGTGCCGATATCGTGCTAGGCTCATCTTCTTGGTCGCAGTCCTGAGGGAAGTTTAAGATGGGATACAACTTGCACGGGTTAGCATTAATACATTTATCAAGTTCACTCTTATCATATATTAGTATGCCATTCTCTGTAGCCACTTTCTTCCCTGTAATATACGGTGGTGGTGGTGCAGTTGCAATCAGTTTCCTGCTAGGGTTGGAACTAGCTATTTGAGCTAGTTCCCTTTGCATATCACTCTCTCGTTGCCATAAATGTAAACAGTTTGCATGTCTGATCCTTTCTTTTCGGGATTTTAATAGACATATCCTAATTCTTAAATTCTGCAACACCTCTGGATTAAAACTGCCTACCTTGGGGAATGGTTCCCTGTCTTCCGCAGTCATACGTTCCCATTCATTGCATAAAACCTCTGTGTGTGAGCCATATTTCTCACACATTATGTACCTCGCCGACCCCTTGGGCCGCGGAATATCAACCTGAACCCTGGTTGATTGTCCCCTACTTGAGCAACTGGCCCCCATCTTTTGCAGGTATTGCCTTCTCAGCTAATTCCTACAAAAAAACAAAATACTCAGTGGTAAGGCAACGGTGAAAGTTCTCCGAGCGCTCTCACCCACTCACGCCCACGTTGGCCAATACACCTAAACACTGTTGTCAGTGCCGGTCGTACCCAACCTCAGGCCCCTGTGTAACCTCTATTTACTGAGAGTGTGTGGGAGTGAGTTACCCTTCCCAGTAAATATTGGTTGTTGGAGATTTCCTGAGTGACCAGCGAAACTCCCTTAAAACAAAAAAAATTGTTACACAAATCACGTTGCGTGTACTACACTTAGCGCCAATGAGCCCGCGTTTTTATGCACAACTCGTAAAAGGGTATCGCGGTGGGCTAAATATTGCACTCACGAACGCGCTGTACAATCGCACAGCGTATAGGTAACTGTTACTTATCCGCCGTACGACCAATCAAATCGTTTTTCAGGCTGCGAAACCTCAGCCGGAGCGTATCTGAACGGGCCTATATGGGTACTACGCCAACCCCCGGGGCTGCGCTCTCTACTCAAAACCCCGCGGCCCTTTTAGGCCGCGGTATTCAGAGCTTGGCGTGACTTTGTCAGCAGTTTTCTGACTTCGCTGACCTCTTGGTCTGCTGATATACTAATTGCTCCTTTATACCTTAATCAATGTTAACGTGAGAAAGCCAATCTCACGCCACCAAGTGTCCACTCACCTGATGTGGTCTCCTATGGGATCCCGAATTCCCTGGGTCCACAAAACCTTTATTGTTTGCACACTCACGCTCGTTCACTCATATACACTTTGGTTTTTCTGTACAGAAAATTAACTTTCATTCAGATAAAACAGAATAATTCCAGAGGTGATACAGTAAGAAAGGTATTTAAACTATATATTGGAAACTGATCAATTTGTGCTATTATCGCGTGGCTACCGTATCGCCTAAACTGAAACAATGCTATTGTGTGATTTGTATTTAGTGGGCGTACCTGTACGTACGTTGCGTAAACACGCCACGTGTGTAGGCCTTTACATTGCGTACGCAGTCCCGAACGTTGTCCGAGACACGTGTACAAAGGCCGTACGTCCGCAGTACTACAAATCCCACACTTCTATAAATGTAAGCGATATTTAACTATAATCACTTACTTAACACACCACACAGTTTCTACTGTATAAACCTTTACAACTAGGCCAGGCTGCGTGTGCGTCTTACACTTACTTCCTTAACTGTTAACTTTATGTTTTAACTAAATAGCAACAAATTTTCTCAGTACAGGTCAAAATGAATCTAGTGGCTTATGGCAAACATGCGAGCAGATATGCAAAGTACAAAATACAGGTGTATGCGTGTGTTGCGTGCGCATTTGGCGCCAAAACAGAAATTTGCAGATTTTAAAAATAGCTTTTGTGTTCTTACCTTACGGATCCCTCCAGCATCCCTTCAAACCATGCAGGGCAGACGCTTATCTAATCAGCACTAGTGTATCCACCAACCAAGAGAAGGCTTCCGGGGATAACTTCCGCCCTTTGCTGATAGATAAAGTCTGCGAAAACTCTGCTAGGCTGCGGGTATGAGAAGGAACCGGACGAGCTCCCAATTGATAATGTCGATATTATCTTAGACCGCAAAGCTATACCTCTAATTACACTTTTACCGTTGAGCCGTTATGGCCGCTAGACTAAATGCACGTACTACGCACTTTGTACACTATTTGCGTACAGAGTCCTGCACGTGGTACGCACTTGGCGTACACACGCCACGCTGAGTGTACAGGGTACACACAGCGAGCGCACACTCAATGGATAACCTTTAAACCTTGTTAATGATACAATGTAATGATATGCTTACACTTTAAACCCTTAACAGCAAAGTACTGTAATGATGTAATACCTTTAAACCTTAAGTAGCGCTGGCGGTACAATGTACCCGCAGTGCGTACACCTTAACAATGATTATACACCTTAAACAGATTAATACACTATAAAGCCCATGCAGGAAAGTCAAAACACAACACTGATTTGTAGTTGCAACCACAGGGTTCTAAGGCCTCAGTGGATTAATTCCAAAAGGTAAAACAATACAAATCATACACTACAGGCTAACAAGTAAATCTAAACAGAATAATGGCTACAGAGAATGTACATACGTGAGAATGTTCGCAAGCGCAACCCGGCTCGGTCCTCCGCTGGTCATACAGATAGCGTTCAGAGTCTTTTTGCCGGCCAGGCAACAATGGTCTTTTTATACACAACATGCATACACAATACAATGGTCACTGTAATCTCATTGTCCATTGGACACAGGGATGTGTCTTTAAATTACAGAAGAGGTCATAGGTGGATTTGAATAGGTGGGCGATATCTTTCCCCTACTGGTTTTGTGGGTGGTATCTTCTGGATTCCCGCCGCATACATAAAATACAGTAAATACAGTTAATGTTCATATTCTACTTTTGTACATAACTATACGCTGGAACATGCGATCTTTCTCTAACTAACACCGGAATGTTACCCTCAAAATACCCTACAGCTGGATACTAGACATCACCTTCCAACCTTTACCTGACCCTTCCTATCATGCAAAGGCGAATCCCTCTGTCCAGGAATTGTTTAAACTATTAATACTCGCTGACATGATCTAGGGGAACTATATATAAAATGTACACTATTTGGGTTAAATATGTAATGTTCTAATAACCCTCTATGCGTTCACAAACTCTACCGTAAATGCGCATACCACGCGCTAAGGCGCATGGCCGTGAAAAGCTCCGTTACGCAAATTGCAGATATGCGCACGCACGGCGGACTGAGTGCACGCGCAGCGGGTATGTGCATGGGGTTAGTACAAGGCATATGCATTACAATATTTTTCGACTTTGACAGTATCGTCCGTTAGTCCCTTATACATGTTGCACCACAGTAGAGCCGCTTATTAGGCAACAGTCTTAAATTTAGTTGAGGAGTTAAAGACAGCAGATAAGAGTAACCTTAGATTTGTACAGAAAAAATTTTTCAAGACAGTAATGTAGAATAATCAGTTTAACACTGCTTTTATTCTAAAATAAGCCGCCTAACCCTTTACACTGCACAATATGCCAGGTTAGGCTGCATGGAGGGGGTTTTAGGCACTACTGGGGGGGGGGGGGCGTAGGTTTAAGCACTAAGGGGGGAGGTATAGGGTTAGGTTGCAGTACCAGAGGGCAAGGGGTAGGGGGGCAAGGTATAATACTTACCTCACCTCTGTTGGGTTCATCACCATTATGATGCCAGCATCAGTATTGCTGCAGACAGCATCGGAATAGTGGGAGGGGGATAGGAGAAGAGGTCCAAGAGAAGACTTGTCAGAGTGTGCTAGAGCGTGAACGGGCACTTTTGGGGGCGTGGCCTAATCGCGGCCCGCGAGGCTACGCCCCTTTATGTAATATAACAATATATTGATGAATGGGGTGCCGCCATGAAAACCACTAAGAAAGGATCAAATCCAGGGAGAGTGGGAGAAGCATGATCAGTGTGATCACCCACTATTCCTCCCCTGCACAGGCAGACTGAGGCTGATGCTCTCCGGCAGCAGACTCCCTATAAACACTGCAGCCTAGCACAGCTCTGTAGAGACGGATAAGGGAGAGAGTGGGAAAGGGTAGGGGGAAGGACGGGAGGTAGTGGGACAGACTCCTGGAGCTCTTTGCTGACCTGTGCGGTGTGGACACCAAGATGATCCAGCTACCTGACACAGTGTCCTGTTTCAGTGTGCCGGGGAAGAACTTCCACGATTGTCACAAGGGGGCGTGGTTTGATGGAAGATTGCAGATTGAGTTGACTGGCCGGGGGGAGGAGGTGGGAGGGAGGACAGTAGACTGGCATTACCGTGGTACCGCATGCATCGGCGGGTGCCTGCGGATGGTGTGCCCACAGGGCAAATGTGGTCTGAATTAGAGATGAGCGCCTGAAATTTTTCGGGTTTTGTGTTTTGGTTTTGGGTTCGGTTCCGCGGCCGTGTTTTGGGTTCGAACGCGTTTTGGCAAAACCTCACCGAATTATTTTTGTCGGATTCGGGTGTGTTTTGGATTCGGGTGTTTTTTTCAAAAAACCCTAAAAAACAGCTTAAATCATAGAATTTGGGGGTCATTTTGATCCCAAAGTATTATTAACCTCAAAAAACATAATTTACACTCATTTTCAGCCTATTCTGAACACATCACACCTCACAATATTATTTTTAGTCCTAAAATTTGCACCGAGGTCGCTGTGTGAGTAAGATAAGCGACCCTAGTGGCCGACACAAACACCGGGCCCATCTAGGAGTGGCACTGCAGTGTCACGCAGGATGTCCCTTCCAAAAAACCCTCCCCAAACAGCACATGACGCAAAGAAAAAAAGAGGCGCAATGAGGTAGCTGACTGTGTGAGAAAGATAAGCGACCCTAGTGGCCGACACAAACACCGGGCCCATCTAGGAGTGGCACTGCAGTGTCACGCAGGATGTCCCTTCCAAAAAACCCTCCCCAAACAGCACATGACGCAAAGAAAAAAAGAGGCGCAATGAGGTAGCTGTGTGAGAAAGATAAGCGACCCTAGTGGCCGACACAAACACCGGGCCCATCTAGGAGTGGCACTGCAGTGTCACGCAGGATGTCCCTTCCAAAAAACCCTCCCCAAACAGCACATGACGCAAAGAAAAAAAGAGGCGCAATGAGGTAGCTGTGTGAGTAAGATTAGCGACCCTAGTGGCCGACACAAACACCGGGCCCATCTAGGAGTGGCACTGCAGTGTCACGCAGGATGGCCCTTCCAAAAAACCCTCCCCAAACAGCACATGACGCAAAGAAAAAAAGAGGCGCAATGAGGTAGCTGTGTGAGTAAGATTAGCGACCCTAGTGGCCGACACAAACACCGGGCACATCTAGGAGTGGCACTGCAGTGTCACGCAGGATGTCCCTTCCAAAAAACCCTCCCCAAACAGCACATGACGCAAAGAAAAAAAGAGGCGCAATGAGGTAGCTGTGTGAGTAAGATTAGCGACCCTAGTGGCCGACACAAACACCGGGCCCATCTAGGAGTGGCACTGCAGTGTCACGCAGGATGTCCCTTCCAAAAAACCCTCCCCAATCAGCACATGATGCAAAGAAAAAGAAAAGAAAAAAGAGGTGCAAGATGGAATTATCCTTGGGCCCTCCCACCCACCCTTATGTTGTATAAACAAAACAGGACATGCACACTTTAACCAACCCATCATTTCAGTGACAGGGTCTGCCACACGACTGTGACTGATATGACGGGTTGGTTTGGACCCCCCCCAAAAAAGAAGCAATTAATCTCTCCTTGCACAAACTGGCTCTACAGAGGCAAGATGTCCACCTCATCTTCACCCTCCGATATATCACCGTGTACATCCCCCTCCTCACAGATTATCAATTCGTCCCCACTGGAATCCACCATCTCAGCTCCCTGTGTACTTTGTGGAGGCAATTGCTGCTGGTCAATGTCTCCGCGGAGGAATTGATTATAATTCATTTTAATGAACATCATCTTCTCCACATTTTCTGGATGTAACCTCGTACGCCGATTGCTGACAAGGTGAGCGGCGGCACTAAACACTCTTTCGGAGTACACACTTGTGGGAGGGCAACTTAGGTAGAATAAAGCCAGTTTGTGCAAGGGCCTCCAAATTGCCTCTTTTTCCTGCCAGTATAAGTACGGACTGTGTGACGTGCCTACTTGGATGCGGTCACTCATATAATCCTCCACCATTCTATCAATGTTGAGAGAATCATATGCAGTGACAGTAGACGACATGTCCGTAATCGTTGTCAGGTCCTTCAGTCCGGACCAGATGTCAGCATCAGCAGTCGCTCCAGACTGCCCTGCATCACCGCCAGCGGGTGGGCTCGGAATTCTGAGCCTTTTCCTCGCACCCCCAGTTGCGGGAGAATGTGAAGGAGGAGATGTTGACAGGTCGCGTTCCGCTTGACTTGACAATTTTGTCACCAGCAGGTCTTTCAACCCCAGCAGACCTGTGTCTGCCGGAAAGAGAGATCCAAGGTAGGCTTTAAATCTAGGATCGAGCACGGTGGCCAAAATGTAGTGCTCTGATTTCAACAGATTGACCACCCGTGAATCCTTGTTAAGCGAATTAAGGGCTGCATCCACAAGTCCCACATGCCTAGCGGAATCGCTCCGTGTTAGCTCCTTCTTCAATGCCTCCAGCTTCTTCTGCAAAAGCCTGATGAGGGGAATGACCTGACTCAGGCTGGCAGTGTCTGAACTGACTTCACGTGTGGCAAGTTCAAAGGGCATCAGAACCTTGCACAACGTTGAAATCATTCTCCACTGCACTTGAGACAGGTGCATTCCATCTCCTATATCGTGCTCAATTGTATAGGCTTGAATGGCCTTTTGCTGCTCCTCCAACCTCTGAAGCATATAGAGGGTTGAATTCCACCTCGTTACCACTTCTTGCTTCAGATGATGGCAGGGCAGGTTCAGTAGTTTTTGGTGGTGCTCCAGTCTTCTGTACGTGGTGCCTGTACGCCGAAAGTGTCCCGCAATTTTTCTGGCCACCGACAGCATCTCTTGCACGCCCCTGTCGTTTTTTAAAAAATTCTGCACCACCAAATTCAAGGTATGTGCAAAACATGGGACGTGCTGGAATTTGCCCATATTTAATGCACACACAATATTGCTGGCGTTGTCCGATGCCACAAATCCACAGGAGAGTCCAATTGGGGTAAGCCATTCCGCGATGATCTTCCTCAGTTGCCGTAAGAGGTTTTCAGCTGTGTGCGTATTCTGGAAAGCGGTGATACAAAGCGTAGCCTGCCTAGGAAATAGTTGGCGTTTGCGAGATGCTGCTACTGGTGCCGCCGCTGCTGTTCTTGCGGCGGGAGTCCATACATCTACCCAGTGGGCTGTCACAGTCATATAGTCCTGACCCTGCCCTGCTCCACTTGTCCACATGTCCGTGGTTAAGTGGACATTGGGTACAACTGCATTTTTTAGGACACTGGTGAGTCTTTTTCTGACGTCCGTGTACATTCTCGGTATCGCCTGCCTAGAGAAGTGGAACCTAGATGGTATTTGGTAACGGGGGCACACTGCCTCAATAAATTGTCTAGTTCCCTGTGAACTAACGGCGGATACCGGACGCACGTCTAACACCAACATAGTTGTCAAGGACTCAGTTATCCGCTTTGCAGTAGGATGACTGCTGTGATATTTCATCTTCCTCGCAAAGGACTGTTGAACAGTCAATTGCTTACTGGAAGTAGTACAAGTGGGCTTACGACTTCCCCTCTGGGATGACCATCGACTCCCAGCGGCAACAACAGCAGCGCCAGCAGCAGTAGGCGTTACACGCAAGGATGCATCGGAGGAATCCCAGGCAGGAAAGGACTCGTCAGACTTGCCAGTGACATGGCCTGCAGGACTATTGGCATTCCTGGGGAAGGAGGAAATTGACACTGAGGGAGTTGGTGGGGTGGTTTGCGTGAGCTTGGTTACAAGAGGAAGGGACTTACTGGTCAGTGGACTGCTTCCGCTGTCACCCAAAGTTTTTGAACTTGTCACTGACTTATTATGAATGCGCTGCAGGTGACGTATAAGGGAGGATGTTCCGAGGTGGTTAACGTCCTTACCCCTACTTATTACAGCTTGACAAAGGGAACACACGGCTTGACACCTGTTGTCCGCATTTCTGGTGAAATACCTCCACACCGAAGAGCTGATTTTTTTGGTATTTTCACCTGGCATGTCAACGGCCATATTCCTCCCACGGACAACAGGTGTCTCCCCGGGTGCCTGACTTAAACAAACCACCTCACCATCAGAATCCTCCTGGTCAATTTCCTCCCCAGCGCCAGCAACACCCATATCCTCCTCATCCTGGTGTACTTCAACACTGACATCTTCAATCTGACTATCAGGAACTGGACTGCGGGTGCTCCTTCCAGCACTTGCAGGGGGCATGCAAATAGTGGAAGGCGCATGCTCTTCACGTCCAGTGTTGGGAAGGTCAGGCATCGCAAACGACACAATTGGACTCTCCTTGTGGATTTGGGATTTCAAAGAACGCACAGTTCTTTGCGGTGCTTTTGCCAGCTTGAGTCTTTTCAGTTTTCTAGCGAGAGGCTGAGTGCTTCCATCCTCATGTGAAGCTGAACCACTAGCCATGAACATAGGCCAGGGCCTCAGCCGTTCCTTGCCACTCCGTGTGGTAAATGGCATATTGGCAAGTTTACGCTTCTCCTCCGACAATTTTATTTTAGGTTTTGGAGTCCTTTTTTTTCTGATATTTGGTGTTTTGGATTTGACATGCTCTGTACTATGACATTGGGCATCGGCCTTGGCAGACGACGTTGCTGGCATTTCATCGTCTCGGCCATGACTAGTGGCAGCAGCTTCAGCACGAGGTGGAAGTGGATCTTGATCTTTCCCTAATTTTGGAACCTCAACTTTTTTGTTCTCCATATTTTATAGGCAGAACTAAAAGGCACCTCAGGTAAACAATGGAGATGGATGGATTGGATAGTTTACTAGTATACAATTATGGACGGACTGCCACGGTTAGGTGGTATAAAAAAACCACGGTTAGGTGGTATATATTATAATAATAATACAATTATGGATGGACGGACTGCCTGCCGACTGCCGACACAGAGGTAGCCACAGCCGTGAACTACCGCACTGTACACTGGTTGATAAAGAGATAGTAGTATACTCGTAACAACTAGTATGACACTATGACGACGGTATAAAGAATGAAAAAAAAACCACGGTTAGGTGGTATATATTATAATAATAATACAATTATGGATGGACGGACTGCCTGCCGACTGCCGACACAGAGGTAGCCACAGCCGTGAACTACCGCACTGTACACTGGTTGATAAAGAGATAGTAGTATACTCGTAACAACTAGTATGACACTATGACGACGGTATAAAGAATGGAAAAAAAACCACGGTTAGGTGGTATATATTATAATAATAATACAATTATGGATGGACGGACTGCCTGCCGACTGCCGACACAGAGGTAGCCACAGCCGTGAACTACCGCACTGTACACTGGTTGATAAAGAGATAGTAGTATACTCGTAACAACTAGTATGACACTATGACGACGGTATAAAGAATGAAAAAAAAACCACGGTTAGGTGGTATATATTATAATAATAATACAATTATGGATGGACGGACTGCCTGCCGACTGCCGACACAGAGGTAGCCACAGCCGTGAACTACCGCACTGTACACTGGTTGATAAAGAGATAGTAGTATACTCGTAACAACTAGTATGACACTATGACGACGGTATAAAGAATGAAAAAAAAACCACGGTTAGGTGGTATATATTATAATACAATTATGGATGGACGGACTGCCTGCCGACTGCCGACACAGAGGTAGCCACAGCCGTGAACTACCGCACTGTACACTGGTTGATAAAGAGATAGTAGTATACTCGTAACAACTAGTATGACACTATGACGACGGTATAAAGAATGAAAAAAAAACCACGGTTAGGTGGTATATATTATAATAATAATACAATTATGGATGGACGGACTGCCTGCCGACTGCCGACACAGAGGTAGCCACAGCCGTGAACTACCGCACTGTACACTGGTTGATAAAGAGATAGTAGTATACTCGTAACAACTAGTATGACACTATGACGACGGTATAAAGAATGAAAAAAAAACCACGGTTAGGTGGTATATATTATAATAATAATACAATTATGGATGGACGGACTGCCTGCCGACTGCCGACACAGAGGTAGCCACAGCCGTGAACTACCGCACTGTACACTGGTTGATAAAGAGATAGTAGTATACTCGTAACAACTAGTATGACACTATGACGACGGTATAAAGAATGAAAAAAAAACCACGGTTAGGTGGTATATATTATAATAATAATACAATTATGGATGGACGGACTGCCTGCCGACTGCCGACACAGAGGTAGCCACAGCCGTGAACTACCGCACTGTACACTGGTTGATAAAGAGATAGTAGTATACTCGTAACAACTAGTATGACACTATGACGGTATAAAGAATGAAAAAAAAACCACGGTTAGGTGGTATATATTATAATAATAATACAATTATGGATGGACGGACTGCCTGCCGACTGCCGACACAGAGGTAGCCACAGCCGTGAACTACCGCACTGTACACTGGTTGATAAAGAGATAGTAGTATACTCGTAACAACTAGTATGACACTATGACGACGGTATAAAGATTAAAGAATGGAAAAAAAACCACGGTTAGGTGGTATATATTATAATAATAATACAATTATGGATGGACGGACTGCCTGCCGACTGCCGACACAGAGGTAGCCACAGCCGTGAACTACCGCACTGTACACTGGTTGATAAAGAGATAGTAGTATACTCGTAACAACTAGTATGACACTATGACGGTATAAAGAAAGAAAAAAAAATACCACGGTTAGGTGGTATATATTGTAATACAATTATGGATGGACGGACTGCCTGCCGAGTTCCGACTGCCGACACAGAGGTAGCCACAGCCGTGAACTACCGCACTGTACTGTGTCTGCTGCTAATATAGACTGGTTGATAAAGAGATAGTATACAATACATACAACAATATACTACTATACTGGTGGTCAGGCACTGGTCACCACTAGTCACACTGGCAGTGGCACTCCTGCAGCAAAAGTGTGCACTGTTTAATTTTAAATTAATATAATATTATGTACTCCTGGGGGCTCCTGCTATAACAACCTGCAGTGCTCCCCAGTCTCCCCCACAATTATTATAAGCTTTGCCTTTTATACATTGATGTGCAGCACACTGGGCTGAGCTGAGTGCACACAGACTGAGTCACACTGTGTGACTGGCTGCTGCTGTGTATCGTTTTTTTTCAGGCAGAGAACGGATATAGCAGAGAACGGATATATATTAAAATAAATAAAAGTTAACTAACAACAACTGCACTGGTCACTGTGGTAAACTCTGTCTGACTCTGCACAATCTCTCTCTCTCTTCTAATCTAATTTCTAATGGAGAGGACGCCAGCCACGTCCTCTCCCTATCAATCTCAATGCACGTGTGAAAATGGCGGCGACGCGCGGCTCCTTATATAGAATCCGAGTCTCGCGAGAATCCGACAGCGTCATGATGACGTTCGGGCGCGCTCGGGTTAACCGAGCAAGGCGGGAGGATCCGAGTCTGCTCGGACCCGTGAAAAAAACATGAAGTTCGTGCGGGTTCGGATTCAGAGAAACCGAACCCGCTCATCTCTAGTCTGAATACCATCCGCACTACCCTCGTTAAGGCCCTGCGGTCAGGATGCAATGGAGGAGGCTGGATCTAGGTGCCCCCTTCAGCACTGGAGCCCGGCGGCAACTGACTCCGCTGCCTCCGGGAGTTCCGCCCCTGCAGTATATACTGTAGTTAGGTAGAGAAGAGAACATGGGACCGAATCATTAAAAATATGTATATATGGGAATGTGGAGGAGACATAACCACTAAAAGTTCAATACAAATAAGGGAGAGTGGAGGAAAAATGGAACAAAAAGTTTCAAAATGTTGTGGCCCTTGGCCAAATGTAGTTTCCTTGCGTGGCTCTTACAGATACTTGAGCTCGAGACCCCTCTTCCAGGTGGACCCCTGCACATTTTAATCTTTCATAAATTTACCTTTAATAACTGTTGTTTCTTACAATTGCTCCAGTCAAGGGTGGAACAGCCGGAGACAATTGAGGCACCCACCTCTGGGCTACAGCTCTGAAAAGCCACCTCCTCCATTGCGCCAATGTCTCTGGGGGCAGCATAGCCCATGTTTGTTCCCCACCGCTCCAAACCCAGCCTCGTGCCCAGCCTGTGGCAAACTGTCCCTGGCCAGGGTCCTCTCCTCCTGTGGGTGGCGCTGACACAGGGCTATGAGACATTATGATGTCTCACACCCAGAAAGGACAGCAGCCTGAACCAGCAAGCAAGAAGAAAGAAGCACAGCAGCACAGAGAGAAAACAGGAAAAGATATAAAGAAAAAAAGAGCAGGTAAGAGAGAGGTTGGGGGGGGGCACTAAATAAATACATAAATAAATAAATATTTTATGTGTGTGTGTAAGTGTGCATTTTTTCAGCAACAAAAACTTTTTACTGTATATACTAGCGTTTCCCCTTGGCTTTCACATGTGTGGATGTCTGTTATTGCTCAGCGAAACTAATTTTTCATAGACAGTAGTGCCATCTAATATTGTCATCTATGGGGGTAATTCCAAGTTGATCGCAGCAGGAATTTAGTTAGCAACTGGGCAAAACCATGTGCACTGCAGGGGAGGCAGATTTTACATGTGCAGAGAGAGTTAGATTTGGGTGGGGTGTGTTCAATCTGCAATCTAATTTGCAGTGTAAAAATAAAGCAGCCAGTATTTACCCTGCACAGAAATAAAATAACCCACCCAAATCTAACTCTCTCTGCACATGTTAAATCTGCCTCCCCTGCAGTGCACATGGTTTTGCCCAATTGCTAACTAAATTCCTGCTGCGATCAACTTGGAATTACCCCCTATATTTTATATTGTGCACATTGATCACAAAATTTCTTATTAAATAATATTTGCTGTTTTTCTTTCTTGGGGCTACTAACTTGTGAGCAAGCCACGTAAAACTGCCCATGAGAGAAGTAGCTGGTCCTGAGCGTTTGCCCCTATGACTTCATAGCGAATCAGACACTTACAGTTAACTGCAGGCACTTGATTTGAAAAGGAAATTTGTTGGGGATAAGAGGTACAGTGGTGCTTGAAAGTTTGTGAGCCCTTCAGAATTTTCTATATTTCTGCTGAAATTTGGACTAAAGCTACCTCAGATTTTCACACAAGTCCTAAAACTAGATTATAGGGTGCATTCAATATCTTGTGGATCCTTTCCAACAGAAAGGATCTGACAGGTTAGTATTCAATGCCGGGCCAAACCCGACAGGTTTGGCCCGTTCCCAACAGTGTCAATCCAACTTTTTTTAAAGTTGGATTGACATTGTCGGAAACGGGGCTAAAACCTGTCGGGTTTGGCCGCGCTTCCGACAATACACGCAGATCGGCGGCTGAAGCGCCTTCCGACAGCTTTCCGACAAGCCTCCTATTGAATAGGTCGGAACCCCTTCCGACCTAAACCTGTCAGAAGCTGCCCTCTTTCCGACAAGACGGCAGCTTCCGACAATTATTGAATACACCCCAAGGAGAACAAAATCAAACAAATGAAATAAAAAAATTAGAATTACTTTTTTTTTTAGTGAGGAAAATAATACAATATCACATATCTGTGAGTGGCAAATGTATGCAAACCTTTAGGCTTATATCACTTACCAATTTCTTTAACACTATTTCTCCATTTTAATTACATCTCATTTTTGTATCACTTTCTTTATAGCTTCGGCTTCCTAACACTAATTTATTAACACTATAGTTTTTTCACTGATATGCTGCCCTGGACTTTCTGGCTTATGCTGGTTTTTAGGGGTGCCACACCCTGCACCTAGATGTAGCGCTAGGGACCCCAAATATACAGAAAGGCCTTGACGCGGCTTTGGGGCTTATTCATACATTTGCGCAAATATATGTAACCAAGATCTCTGAATTCTAATATTGTGTGGGATTTAAATCTGGTTACTGTTATCATTCAGGGTGCTGGGGGAAACAAATGCCTTTTTTTCAAACCTTTAGGCTTAGCAGATATTTTGATGGTGAAATTACAGTCAGGTATTTTCAATCTATGGGATGACAATCAGGTGTGAGTGGAAAACCTGTCTTTCAAAGTCTGATGTTCACAACATATGTTTATGTAAGTGTATTATGCCATGATCAAAGGAGATTTCTGAGGACCTCAGAAGAAGAGTTGTTGATGTTCATCAGGCTGGAAAAGGTTACAAAATCATCTCTAAAGAGTTTAGACTCCACCAATTAACAGTCAGACAGATTGTGTACAAATGAAATAAATCCTAGACCATTATTACCCTCCCCAAGAGTGGTCGATCAACAACGATCACACCAACAGTAAGGCAACTAGTAGTTTGCAAGGCCACAAAGGAAAACAACATAACCTCTACGCAACTGAAGGCCTTTCTCACATTTGCTAATGTTAATGTTCACCATAGGGAGGAAACTGAACAACAATGGTGTGCATGGCTGGATTGTAAGGAGAAAGCCGCTGCTCTCCATATAAACATTGCTGCCCTGAGTTCAAAATAGAGCTTTTTGGATTAAATGAGAAGCATTATGTTTGGAGAAAGGAGAACACTGCATTCCAGCATAAAATCCTCATACCATCTATGAAACACGGTGGTGGTAGTGGACGTGGTATCATGGATTGGGCCTGTTTTGCTGCATCTGGCCCAGGACGACTTGCCGTCATTGATGGGACAACGAATTTTGAATTATACCAGAAGATTCTAAAGGAAAATGTCAGGACATCTGTCCATGGGCTGCATCTCAAGAGAACGTGGGTCATGCAGCAAGATAACGACCCAAACCACAGAAGTCATTCGACCCAAAACCACACAAGTCATTGGTTAAAGAAGAATAAATGTAAAGTTTTGGAATGGCCCAGTCACAGTCCTGACCTTAATCTAATTGAAATCTTGCGGATGGACCTGAAGCGAGCAGTTCATTTAAGGAAACCCACCAACATAACAGAGTTGAAGCTGTTTTACACTGGGAATGGGGTAAAAATCCTCCAAGCCGATGTTCAGGACTAATCAATTACCGGAAACATTTACAAGCAGTTATTGCTGCACAAGAGGGTCATACCAGATATTGAAAGAAAAGGTTCACATGCTTTTGACACTCACAGATATGGGATATTGGATTATTTTCCAAATAAAAAAAATGAGCACTTCTGATTTGTTTATCTACTTTTAGGACTTGTGTGAAAGTCTGAGGTAGTTTTAGGCCAAATTTCAGCAGAGATATGGAAAATTCTGAAGGGTTCACAAAGCTTTCAAGCACCACTGTATACACATATGTGGTATAAACATAGTCTCACCTGCACCACATCCTGTTATAATCTCTACCTCAATTAGGTTCATCTGCAGAGCAGTCACTTTAAGGCGGGTAACTTGGGTGGAGTCAAGTTCCTCAGAAGCATGATAGGAACACCTTCTTTCAGTACGCCGAGTGTCCAGCGTCTGTTTTTTCATTTATTGCTCCTCTTCCTGATGTCACGTAGTGATTATACATACCTCAGTTTCTTACCCGATGTGTGCCGGCGCCGCATAGGGAGATGCTGGGTGCCCACTGAGACTGCTCTCCCTGCATAGCGGAAGTCGGCGGCAGGAACCCAGTACTGAACTCCAGCTTCCGGCTCCCAACTCGCGCGCTATGAGAGAGACATATTGACGTCTCTCTCATAGTGCTGGGCAGCCGGACGCCAGGAGATCACAGCGGTCAGACGCGGACGCGGGAGCGGGACTTGGTAAGTATGGTGGAATTTTTTTTTTCAAAATGTGTGACTATTTGCAGCATGGCTACTGTGGGCAAGCTACAGGGGGATAATCACAGGGGGCAAGCTACAGGGGGATAACCACAGGGGCAATCTACTGGGAGCAAGCTACTGGGGGCAATCTACTGGGGGCTATACTACAAGGGGGCAAACTACAAGGGGGCATTACTACTTGGGGCAAACTACATGGGGCTAAACTACAGGGGCTAACCACTGGGGGCAAACGACAGGGACGTATTACTACTGAGGGCACAACTACAGGGGCGCATTACTACTGGGGGCTAAACTATTGGGGGCATTACTACTGGGGGCAAACTACAGGGGCGCATTACTACTGGAGGCATAACTACAGGGGCGTATTACTACAGGCGCGGATTACTACAGGGGCGCATTACTACTGGGGGCATAACTAAAGGGGCGCATTACTACAGGGGTGCATTACTACTGGGGGCATTACTACTGGGGGCATAACTACAGGGGCGCTTTACTACTGGGGGCTAAACTATTGGGGGCCTTACTACAGGGGGGCTAAACTACAGGGTGACATTACCACTGGGGGCATAACTACATGGGCTAAATGACTGGGGGCATTACTACAGGCGACATTACTGCTGGGAGCAATACTACACAGGGGCATTACTAATGGGGGCACTACTAATGAGGGCATTGTAAAGGTGACACTTCATAAGGGGCATTACTACTGGGGACATAAGGAGCACTACTACTGGGGGCATTGCATAAGGGGCACCACTACTATGGGCTCTATATAAGGAGCACTACCACTGTGGGCACTACCAGTACAGTGGACATTGCATAAGGAGCACTACTACTGTGGGCATTGTAAAAGGGGCGCTACTACTGTTGGCATTATGTGTATTAGGAATGCTACTACTGTGGGCATTATTACTATTGTGTGACCACGCCCCTTTCTTTTTAAGGCCATGCCCCTTTTGGGGGGCGCGCGTCTGCGGCGCGTGCAATACGTTTATTGCATGGGGGGGAAGTTCCACCACCTCTCTAGGACCACTTTAAGCAATGTGTTTGACCATGTGAGCCGTCCATGTGTGTACTGACATTGCTGTTATGTGGTTCCGTAATTTTCACGGGCTAGTATTTGGTATGTATATATACATACAACCTGTCCTCAAGAAATCTCACTGAACAAGAAACCAAAGTATTGTCTAAAGGTTTATCCTTCATCCCCACCAATAAACATCATGATTTTGAGAGGAAAGTGGAAAATTATAAATTTGCTAGATCCCTGCGGCTGAAGGAGTATTTCCAACACAAACCCCCTGAGGAGCGTGCAAAACCACTCTCTTTTAGAACCACCATTGGCACGTCAAAGTTTGATCCAGTATCACACAATCCATCCATCAAAACTTTTTCAAGACTAATGAATGACTCTGTACATAGGTGGTCATTCCGAGTTGTTCGCTCGCAAGCTGCTTTTAGCAGCTTTGCACACGCTAAGCCGCAGCCTACTGGGAGTGAATCTTAACATAGTAAAATTGCGAACGAAAGATTCTCAAAATTGCGACTACACACCTCTTAGCAGTTTCTGAGTAGCTTCAGACTTACTCGGCATCTGCGATCAGTTCAGTGCTTGTCGTTCCTGGTTTGACGTCACAAACACACCCAGCGTTCGCCCAGACACTCCTCCGTTTCTCCAGCCACTCCCGCGTTTTTCCCAGAAACAGTAGCGTTTTTTCACACACTCCCATAAAACGGCCTGTTTCCGCCCAGAAACACCCACTTCCTGTCAATCACATTACGATCACCAGAACGAAGAAAAAACCTCGTAATGCCGTGAGTAAAATACCTAACTGCATAGCAAATTTACTTGGCGCAGTCGCACTGCGGACATTGCGCATGCGCATTAGCGACTAATCGCTCCGTTGCAACAGAAAAATAACGAGCGAACAACTCGGAATGACCCCCATAGATTTAATGCTGCATCTCCACGTATCTTTCACAATCTCACAATTCCAAAACAAACAGCATTAAAGGCTCTATCAAATTATAATGATATAATCGTCCGCCCCGCCGATAAAGGCGGGGCAATAGTCATTCAGAATATTCATGATTATAAACAACAATTGGATGAATTATTAGCGGATGTGTCGACATATGAAAAATTACAAAGCGACCCCACTGACTTATACAAACAAGAATTGTACGACATCTTGTCCACAGCAGTACATGAGGGGACCTTAGACTCACATCTGATTAAAAAATTACAGCAAACATCGCCAAGTGTTCCGGTCATTTATACCGTCCCTAAAATTCACAAGAATATTGAACACCCCCCCGGTAGGCCTATAATTTCAGCCAATAATTCACTATATCAACCCATAGCAAAACTATTAGACTGTTTATTACAACCCTTGGTAGTACAACAAACAACCTATTTAAAAGTAGTGATGTGCACCGGCAATTTTTCGGGTTTTGTGTTTTGGTTTTGGATTCGGTTCCGCGGCCGTGTTTTGGATTCGGACGCATTTTGGCAAAACCTCCCCGAAAATTTTTCGGCGGATTCGGGTGTGTTTTGGATTCGGGTGTTTTTTTCAAAAAACCCTAAAAAACAGCTTAAATCATAGAATTTGGGGGTCATTTTGATCCCATAGTATTATTAACCTCAATAACCATAATTTCCACTCATTTCCAGTCTATTCTGAACAGCTCACACCTCACAATATTATTTTTAGTCCTAAAATTTGCACCGAGGTCGCTGGATGGCTAAGCTAAGCGACACAAGTGGCCGACACAAACACCTGGCCCATCTAGGAGTGGCACTGCAGTGTCAGACAGGATGGCACTTCAAAAAAATTGTCCCCAAACAGCACATGATGCAAAGAAAAAAAGAAGCGCATAAAGGTCGCTGTGTGACTAAGCTAAGCGACACAAGTGGCCGACACAAACACCTGGCCCATCTAGGAGTGGCACTGCAGTGTCAGACAGGATGGCACTTCAAAAAAATTGTCCCCAAACAGTACATGATGCAAAGAAAAAAAGAGGCGCACCAAGGTCGCTGTGTGACTAAGATAAGCGACACAAGTGGCCGACACAAACACCTGGCTCATCTAGGAGTGGCACTGCAGTGTCAGACAGGATGGCACTTCAAAAAAATTGTCCCCAAACAGCACATGATGCAAAGAAAAAAAGAGGCGCACCACAGGTATAGAATGTAGATGGATAGTATACTTAATGACGACACAGAGGTAGGTACAGCAGTGGCCTTCCATACCGTACTGCTATATATAGTATACTGGTGGTCACTTTGTCAGCAAACTGCAAAACTAAAATGCACCACAGGTATTGAATGTAGATGGATAGTATACTTAATGACGACACAGAGGTAGGTACAGCAGTGGCCTTCCGTACCGTACTGCTATATATAGTATACTGGTGGTCACTGTGTCAGCAAACTGCAAAACTAAAATGCACCACAGGTATAGAATGTAGATGGATAGTATACTTAATGACGACACAGAGGTAGGTACAGCAGTGGCCTTCCGTACCGTACTGCTCTATATAGTATACTGGTGGTCACTGTGTCAGCAAACTGCAAAACTAAAATGCACCACAGGTATAGAATGTAGATGGATAGTATACTTAATGACGACACAGAGGTAGGTACAGCAGTGGCCTTCCGTACCATACTGCTATATATAGTATACTGGTGGTCACTGTGTCAGCAAACTGTAAAACTAAAATGCACCACAGGTATAGAATGTAGATGGATAGTATACTTAATGACGACACAGAGGTAGGTACAGCAGTGGCCTTCCGTACCGTACTGCTATATATAGTATACTGGTGGTCACTGTGTCAGCAAACTGCAAAACTAAAATGCATCACAGGTATAGAATGTAGATGGATAGTATACTTAATGACGACACAGAGGTAGGTACAGCAGTGGCCTTCCGTACCGTACTGCTATATATAGTATACTGGTGGTCACTGTGTCAGCAAACTGCACAACTGAAATGCACCACAGGTATAGAATCTAGATGGATAGTATACTTAAGGACGGCACAGAGGTAGGTACAGCAGTGGCCTACTGTACCGTAATGCTATATATTATATACTGGTGGTCACTGGTCAGCAAAACTCTGCACTGTACTCCTCCTGTATAATATTATACTGGTGGTCCACAGTCCCTACAATAAAGCAGCACACTGAGCACAGATATGGAGTGTTTTTCAGGCAGACAACGTATACTGGTGGTCACTGTCAGCAAAACTCTGCACTGTACTCCTGCTATATAATACAGCTGCTCCCCAGTCCCCACAATTAAGCAGTGTGAGCACAGATATATGCAGCACACTGAGCACAGGGGTGGTCTTCTGTTTGCCGGCAGACAACGTATTACTGGTGGTCACTGTCAGCAAAACTCTGCACTGTACTCCTCCTATATACAGCTGCTCCCCAGTCCCCACAATTAAGTAATAAGCAAGCACAAAATATTTGCAATGCATCAACATAAACGGAGAGGACGCCAGCCACGTCCTCTCCCTAACATTTCCAATGCACGAGTGAAAATGGCGGCGACGCACGGCTGCTTATATAGAATCCGAATCTCGCGAGAATCCGACAGCGGGATGATGACGTTCGGGCGCGCTCGGGTTAACCGAGCCATACAGGAGAATCCGAGTATGCCTCGGACCCGTGTAAAATGGGTGAAGTTCGGGGGGGTTCGGTTTCCGAGAAACCGAACCCGCTCATCACTATTTAAAAGACACTACTACCTTTCTTAAAAAACTCCAGGAATTGGGTTCACTCCCTGACAATGCCATACTGTGCACACTGGATGTGCACAGTCTGTATACTGTCATCCCTCACGAAGAAGGTCTACAAATGGTAAGGACTTTCCTCCTCGACAACCAGTTTTTGGAATTTAACTTGGATCTCTTTATGAATCTGTTGGAACTTACTCTTAAACGCAACTATTTCTTACACAATGGCTCTTTCTTCTTACAAAAAAGTGGTTGCTCTATGGGATCTAATGTTTCCCCGGCCTTCGCGAATATCTATATGTTTAATCAGGAAAACAAATTCTTCTTCACTAATCCTGATATTTATGATAATATCATCTTTTGCACCCGCTGTATAGATGATTTATTCATCATATGGAAGGGGAATGCCGACACTCTTCAAACCATTATAAATAACATCAATGGTTCAGAATCCGCAATTAAATTTACATATGATATTCAAGCCTTTACCATACACTTTTTGGATGTACAAATTACCATTTCCAATAACAACATCACTACTGCAGTTTACACTAAGGACACAGACCGTAACACATTACTTCGTGCCAATAGCTTTCATCCACCTGCACTCAAAAAGGGTCTGGCCAAATCACAAATGATGCGGGTCGCACGCATCACCAGCGATTCTACACTAGTTAAATCAGAAATAGACAAAATCCTGGTCAAATTTCTCCAGAGGGGCTACGATAGTAGAATACTTCTACAACAAAAGGCGGAAGTCATGAAATATACCAGAGAACAACTGCTCTCATCCACCAATCGTACCCCCACAGACAACCTTCTTCCATTTGTGACAGAATATACTTTAGCCAGCCCAGTGATTTAAAAAGCAACAAAAGCTCTGTGGCCTATTATAACTACAGATAAGGCACTACCGGGACTTAATAAACACAAACCTCTAATCAGTTATCGCAGGGGCCGCAATATAAAGAACTTTGTGGTTAAAACCAATATTACTGCCATGCTGCAAAAAAAACCAAACACCACTTACAAGAAACCGGGGTGTTACAAATGTGTCTCTTGTGTGTTCTGCAATTATCTGGATGATGGCCCCTCCTTTAACCACCCGCATACAGGCCAAACATACAAGATCAACTATGTCCTTACCTGCACCACTCGATACGTTGTGTATATGATTACATGCCCGTGTGGGTTATGCTATATAGGCCAAACAACTAGTATGTTTAAAGAACGTATAGCCATGCACAAGTCCTCTATCAAACAGGCACTAGCAGGTAAATCAGCCGATCAGCCTGTGGCCAGACATTATAAGGTAGCAGGCCACCAACTGTCCCACTTACGCTACAAGATCATCGACCATGTTCCTCCGTCCATCAGAGGTGGGGACAGAAGTCGTAAATTGCAACAAAAAGAATCAAAGTGGATTCATTTACTGGAAACTGTACATCCTAAAGGACTCAATGAAAAAGTAGTATGGAGTATTTTTTTGTGACTGCCCATCTCATATATGTTTCCTTATAGTAGAGTACTCACCTTTATTTTTACAGTATACTTCATCATGTTTATTCACTATATTTCATTTTCAGTAAAATCCATGACATTTAGTTTTTTAATCACACTGTTATGTCATTTAACTTGTATAATTCTTTATTGATCATTGTATTTACACTAACACATTGTTTCACTTTTTCTCTTTCCCCCCATTCCAGGTGCCGCCGGATACTGTGTACGTATTTCTCCCCCGTTGCCCGCCTACAGCGCTATTTGTCAGATACAGCAACCAGCCGCCGGCGTCCTTAACTACCGGCCCGGCATGCTTCAGCACGGCCTCCTTAGTTACCGCCCGCTGATGTCCTTGGTTACGTACCCAACATGCAATGGTGCTCACTCCGACGTCAGGTTTAGAGCGTCCATTACGTCGCTGTGCCGGCGCCACCTGATCTGGGGCGGGAAAGACACACTGCTGGACCCAGCGTCCTCTTATAAAAGGTATGTTCAGTTTCTTTTATTCTTATTGCACCTGATGAAAAGGCCTTGAAACGTCGTCTGAATAAAGCACCAGCTTTACTTTTGTATTAAGTCCGGAGGAGTGCCGCCTGTTCCTTTCATATAGGGACACCTGCATCTGTCTATACGTATATATATATATATATATATATATATATATATATATATACATAGAGATAGATAGATACATAGATGGTTAGAGATACATATCTATATATAGATATATATACTGTATATAGATATATCTTCCAATGTCCAGAAAAAAAGTCTGGATAATACATTCACAATCAGCAAATAAAGGACATGAGACAGTGACTCCAAATACCAATATTTCAATGCAGAATATACAGTTTCGCAGGGAACACCCTGAGTAAAGATTGATATTATGAGCCACTGTTTGGAGTGCTTTATTTGCTGAGTGCCGCCAGCCTGCTGTATATATACTGTATATAAATAGAGATGTGCGGCGGGCACTTTTCGTGTTTTGTTTTTTGTTTGTGGATCTGGATCCCCGCACATGTTTTGGATCTGGATTGGTTTTGCCAAAATCACCCTTTCGGGTTTTGGTTTTGGATCTGGATGATTTTGGAAAAAAACATAAAAACTGCTAAAATCACAGAATTTGGGGGTAATTTTGATCATACGGTATTATTAACCTCAATAACATTAATTTCCACTGATTTCCAGTCTATTCTGAGCACCTCACACCTCACAATATTGTTTTTAGGCCAAAAGGTTGCACCTAAGTCGCTGGATGACTAAGCTAAACAACACAAGTGTGCGGCACAGACACCTGGCCCATCTAGGATTGGCACTGCAGTGTAAGGCAGGATGGCACTTTGAAAAACTAGGCCCCAAACAGCACATCATGCAAAGAAGAAAAAGTGGTGCAATGTGGTAGCTGGATTACTAAGCTAAGCGATACAAGTGTGCGGCACAAATACCTGGGAGTGGCACTGTAGTGTCAGTCAGGATGGCACTTATAAAAACTAGGCCCCAGACAGCACGTGGTGCAAAGAAAAAATGAGGTGCAATGAGGTTGCTGGATGACTAAGCTAAGCGACCCAAGTGGGCGGCACAAACACCTGACCCATCTAGGAATGGCAATGCAGTGGCAGACAGGATAGCATTTTAAAAACTAGGTCACAAACAGCACATGATGCAAAGAAGAAAAAGAGGTGCCATGAGGTTGCTTGATGACTAATCTAAGCGACACAAGCGTGCGGCACAAACACCTGGCCCATCCAGGGGCGTAGGGAGGGTGGAACAAGGGGAGCTCCAGCTCCAGGCGCCGCTGGGGACAGAAGGCGCCGGCTCACTGCACAGCTGAGAGCCGGAATCTCGAGCAGGGGTAGGAGGAAATGACTAGAAGAGAGGGAAGGCGTGACCACCACACTGCCTGCATGTTGCAGATCACTGATTGCACAATGCAGAGAGTCCAGTGCAGTGCAGTGTGGTGTGTTGTCATAGGCGTGCGCAGCACATTTTATTAGGGGGTGCACTGTTGGAGGGGTGTGTCTAGCACCGCCTTTTGGGTGTGTCTAGCACCATCTATTGACGGTCAACGTAATATAATATACCCACCCTTGTACCAATCCTAATAATTCAGATGCATTGTCAGATGTTGTAGTGTGCACCAAACAAACACCCCTGATGGCACTCAGTGCAATTACACTGCTTCTCCTCAGACTGGTCTGGCTCCCCCTCTCTTTCCCCTGCAAGCAGCAGTCACTCACTGACACTGACAGTCGCAGACTAGTTACTGCTGCTGATGGAAAAACGTGTTACGTGTCAATGCTGCTGCCGACCGCCTGCCAGTATTGAATTTGTCTCCCTAAGAGGAACGCTGGCTGCATGCTGCTCCTCATCGGTGGCTGGCATTGGCATAGAATAGAAGGAGAGAGGTGGGTGTGTGACGGGGGGGCGTGCGAGCAGCATGATGTCATCACGTCATATCACCCTTGATTAACCCAGGCGTCCAGTCAGTAATGCTGTCCTGACAGGGTGCAAGGCAGAAGGGACAGTAATCAGCCTGCTCGGCGATCGCTGCATCAGGCATGTGAGACCGGATTGCCGGACATTAGGGGGTGCCTGTGCGCACCAGGCACCCTCCCTGTGCACGCCTATGTGTGTTGTTAGGGATTGGGGAGGTTTGAAGGCTTTTCAGAAGAACTTTCCTGGCTGTCAGGTATCTGCATTCAGTGATCAGGAACATGCAGGCAGTGTGGTGGCCACCCCTTCCCTTTCCTCAGTCCTTTCCTTCTACCCATGGAGGTCCAGCCTGTCAATCACATAGAACCTCTGCCCATCCAGGCTGGAACGAGGAGCTGCTCTGCTGCTGGCCTCTTGGTGAGAATTACTGTGTGTTTA